>NC_051157.2:152619855-152784814 GCF_013339745.2 Dermacentor silvarum | reverse complement strand
ATAACGCGTTTTTTTTTTGTTTGTTTTTGTTCGCATTAACCTTATGTTTATTTATAAATGGATACACCTGGTGACATTGTAGTGCCACACCACTGCAACTACTTGAAACTCTTGCACTTGAATGCGCAATCGGCAAAGAACAAGTGTGATGAGCTTTCCATGTTTTTAAGCAAATTTTCTTTTCAATTTAATGTGATTAAGGTAACTGAGACATGGTACAGGCAGGAGAGAGTGACGTACTTCACCTGCCTGGGTATCAATCCTTTTCTTAAACAGGCCTCCCGTCGCGGAGGCGGCGTGCTGCAGTTAGTATCGAATGAGTTTCTTGCACCTTGATCCCCGAGTTCTCTACTATAACGCCAGATTACGAAGTTTTAAGCTTGCCGTACAAAAAGTAGTTTTTGTGGTAGTGTATCGCCCACCTGATGGAAAGATCGATAACTTTATTTCTTTCTTTGAAAGCATTCTCAGTTTCGCGTGTCTAAACGACATGAATCTTTCCGTTGGTGATGATTACAAAGCACTTGGCAATCCCAAGCCCTACAACTACCTCCACTCTTTTTACTGTAGGAATGTTATTACAGAACCTACGCGTGTGAGTCATGCATCTGAAACATTACTCGATTTATTCATCCAAACTGTTCTGAAGATGCCACCAATCGGGTGTGATTGTGGCTGACATGAGCGATCATTTGCCGGTATACATGTTCTGTAGGTTTCATCAGGCTTCAAAACTAGTGCGTCAGTCTCACTCATTTGTTTTGCAGGAAAGTAATTACAAAACACTGAACGCTTTCCGGCAAAAAATTTCTAATATTGATTGGAGTTCGGTGTTTCTATGTCAGGACGCGGATGAGGCATACTAAAAACTCATGCGTTCCCGTAAGGAAGCATACGACAACTCCTTTAAATATAAAAGAGTAAAGAACTCAACTAGAATACGAAAACCATGGCTTAATGACGAATGCCTTAGGAGATCCGTTAGAAGGATTCACTGTATCATAAGTTTGTCATGACGAGGAACCCTGATGATTTGCAGCCTTTAGGAAATACAGGAACTATGTTACAAAATTTGTACGGAATGCTAAAAGCTATATTACGAAACCTGTTTCATGAGATGAGTAATCGTAGCAGTTTATTATGGCGCGAAATTAAAAAGCTCTTGCATTCCGATGTCCGCAATAGTGTTGACCTTGCACTCATAGTTGAGGATAGAACACTAAGAGGCAAAGAATTAGCAAACGTGTTTATTGATTATTTCAGCAGTCTGGAAAAAATTACTCACAACAAATCAGTAACCAACTATTTGCGCACACGCAACGCACATACAGCTTTTCTTCTACCTACAGATCCACATGAAGTTTACACGACATTCATGTCATTAAAAATAGCAAATCCCATGATGTGAACGGACTTCAAATAAGACCTGTTAAGTTCGTGCTTGATCTTGCTACCAGTACTTACTCATATTTTTAACCTATCACTGTCAACTGGAACTTTTCCTGAAAAAATGCAACACGCGAAAGTTACAGTCTTATTCAATTCCGGTGACAAAAATATGCTGTCGAATTACATGCCAGTCTCAGTACTGCCTGTCCTGTCCAAGGGACTAGAAAAAGTTATCTGTAAAAGAATAAAGTCATTTTGTGATAAACATTCCATCATATCAAATAAACAATTTGGGTTCCGTGCGGGAATGTCAACTGAATTGGCTCTGCTAACCCAAAAAGAATTCATTTTAAATGGTTTTGAAAATAAGGAACTAACGCTAGGAATTTTCGTGGACTACTCTAAAGCATTTGATAGGCTAAATCATCAGACTTTGCTTACTAAACTAGAGCATTATGGGTTTCAGGGCATTTCTTGAAGCTTTACAATCTTATCTTAACCAAAGAAAACAACTCGTTTCAATTTCATCAGAAGACTCACGTCTCCGGGAAATTACACAGGGCGTTCCCCAGGGAAGTATAGGGCCAGTATTATTTAATATATATGTTAACGACATTGTCAACATATCTAATGACGCGAACTTATAATTTATGCGGACGACACCAGCCTCTTTTTTCAGTCTCGTAATATGGCAAACTCTCAGTGTTGGCAATGTCACACTGAAAGAATTGGCCGAATGGAGCAAGGTCAACGCTCTCAAATTAAATACAACAAAAACAAAAGCTGTTATTTTTACACCTCCACAAAAGCATCTGAGTGAAGACATACTGTTGCAAGATGGCTCTGAAGTAATTGAACTTGTTCCTAACGTCAAAACCTTGGGTGTTTATTTAATCAAAAATTAATGTGGAATGAACATGTGGAACGTATTGCATCCCGTTTAGCCAAAGCTTGCGGCGTGCTTTGTAGACTCCGTGAGACGATACCATCTAACGTTAAGCTGATCCTTTATGATGCCGTAGTCTCATATCATTTAATGTATTGCCACATTGTGTGGGGTACCACGTCAAAGCAAAATATCCCTAAATTATTACTGCTACAAAAAAGGCTGTTCGTCATATCTCAAATGCGCCATTCGACACACATACATCTGAACTATTTTCGAAGTTTAATATCATTTGTCTACCAAGTTTATATGAAGTTAACCTTGCCCTTAAATACCAGAGGTATTTTAAATATAACAATGAAGCGTTCTTGGGTTTGTGCAACCTAACAGAACCAACAGATTTATCCTACAACATTAGGGAAAGAAAGAGATGGCTGCTACCACTCTCCCGTACTAATTAGGGATCAAATCGTTTAACCCATCGCGTTCCATCCTTATTAAATGAACTACTGAAAAGCATGTCGATATATCTGAAATTACTAGGAGAACAATACGAGACTTCCTAATTCAAATTGAGTAATTATTTTCATAGCGTTCCTTTGGCTATGAGAAGTCACTACTTACCTCTTTTAATTAGGTGGTTTTACGTTTTAATAACATGCAAGACTACTAGTGTTTCTATGCAGTTATACATCTGTACCTCAACCAGAATTACAAAAACTTTTTTTTCTTTTTCACATGTGTAACATTTTCGCATATAGGATGTAACCTGCAAGACAACTATACACACCTTTATTTGCTGTCTGTGTTTTCGCATGTTAATACAATGTAATATGATCAACTTTAACCCTTCAGCAATCAAAAATAATTATGTATATCTGATATATACTGTATATTCATATATGTCATTTGTACTGACTAAACGCACTGCTTTGTAACGCTTTGTAACACACTGCTTTGTACCTTACACATTTTCACTATACTCTGTCATTGATTGTACATTGCGCACACTTAAGTGTACAAAATTTATTTTATTATGCCCCGTTGTCATGACTATGGGCAAGAACCTTGTCAAGCTCCAAACAAGCAGCTTTTAGTTCTTGTCCCAGCATTCATTTTAACACGAAAGTGTTTTATGCCGGGGTCCACCAAGACTTCACTGGTCTGAAAACACGTCATACGGAAATACGGAATGACGTTCTTACAATGTACACGAACATAATACAAAGAAAGAAACCAGAAGAAAAAGTTCCACAAACATGCAAAATTTGGAAATCGAACCCACGACCTCTCGGTCCGCGACGATAGATCGCCGAGCGTTTAAACCCATTGCGCCACAAACGCATTTGCAGAGAGCTACACAGGCGCGCCTTATATATCTAACACTCCTCCGTGTACCCGCGCTCTTGCTCGGGGCGGTGCCGCCGCCTACGAGCAGAAAAGAGAAGTACTGCATTATGACACTAACGCGCACCGACAGTGAACGCTTCGGTGGTCTCAGCACTACGACGCCTCGATGCCAGCATTCGAAGGGACGCTGACATCAAGAAGCACTACCAACGCCACCTAGGTGGCGTTCACCGTACTCAGCACATTTGAGCGTGGCCTCCGCAATTAGCTCTGAAAATGTTTCTGAAGTTGATCGCGGAGGCTGCAATTACGACGCGCTGTACGCGCTGATTTGACTCGGTGACGATTCAGTTACGTGCTTTGTCTTGCGCGTTGTATTAGTGTGTCAGTTACGTGCTTCGTCTTTCGCGTTGTGCTAGCGTGTGCAGCGTAGTGCAGCTTCCATATGCACGACGGTTGCTCATGGTCATCGACGTTGGTAGTCGTGATAGAGGAGACGTGCCACCAGGCGTCAGCGTGGGTGCATCAACGCCTAAGGCGCTTTAGCCACAAAACACCAATAGACATTATATATCAATGTGCAATAAACATTACACTACTTCTGTGAAGACACGTTTCAATTTCGTGTTCTATACCGATTCCTATATAAGAGGGATCAACCACATTTTTTTGTAAATGAATGAATGCGAAATAAAGATTGATTGATTGATTGATTGATTGGTCGCTCCCCTCACAGATCTGATCCTCTCGCGCTATATCGCACTTCCCCATACCGTAGTGCTTATTGCCAACAACAAAACGTTGCTTCCAGTCTTCAACTTTTCTACTTCGACCCATGTTCTTCCTCAAGGAATTTCACTAGCCGAACTGTCACCTTTGGAAGAATGTATTCTTTCTGCATTCGCTGCTGACGCTGAGACCGCGACGCAACCTGCCATACCGGCGCCAACCCAGGCACTTCTGAACAAAATGATATCCCCCGACCTCCGTACCTTCCCAAAGTGAAGCACTCCGTGGTGTCCTATTTTCGTACCTTGACGTATTTGATGTTGCGAACAGTCCACTAGGACGTACACATGTAGTGGCCCACCGCATCGACACTGAAGACGCCAGCCCCCTTCACAAGCACCCTTACCGAGTATCTCATCCTGAGCGCGAAGTCATCTAAAAGGAGGTAGAGAAAATGCTTGATAAAAAGATGTTATAGAGCCTTCCTCTAGCCCTTGGCCATCCCCTGTAGTGCTTGTGAAAAGAAGGACAACAGCTGGCGGTTTTGCGTCGATTATCGCCATCTCAATCGGATAACGAAGAAGGATGTGTATCCTCTCCCACGAATTGATGATGCGCTCGACTGCCTCCATGGTGCCAAATATTTCTCGTCGCTAGATCTCCGCTCGGGATACTGGCAAATTGCCGTCGATGACCGCGACCGCGAGAAGACCGCATTCATCACACCCGACGGCCTCTACCAATTTAAGGTTATGCCTTGTGGGTTGTGTAATGCTCCTGCAACTTTTGAACGCATGATGGACACTCTTCTACGCGGTCTGAAATGGTCGACCTGTCTTTGTTATCTCGACGACGTCATCGTTTTCTCGCCCAGCTTTGACAGCCACCTCCCTCGTCTGTCGGCCATTCTCGCCATCTTTCGCCGGGCTGGCCTCCAGCTCAATTCGTCTAAGTGTACCTTTGGGCGCCGCCAGATCAAATTATTTGGACACTTAGTCGACGCTACTGGTGTCCAACCGGACCCTGACAAGGTCCGTGCCGTCCGCGAGTTCCCAGTTCCACGGTCCACGCAAGAAGTACGCAGCTTTTTTGGGCTCTGCTCCTACTTTCGCCGCTTTGTTCTCAATTTCGCGGACATTGCTCGGCCCCTCATGGACCTACTCAAAAAGGATGCGGCCTTTTCTTGGGGCGCGGACCAAGCGTCTTCCTTTGCGTCGTTGATTTCTGCCCTCACTACACCACCTGTGCTGGCTAATTTTGACCCGGCTGCTAGAACAGAACTTCGCACTGACGCAAGCGGCCATGGCATTGGTGCTATCCTCGCCCAAACACAGAACGGAGCCAACCGTGTGATAGCGTATGCTAGTCGTCTTCTGTCACAGTCGGAGAAGAATTACACCATTACTGAGCGGGAGTGCTTAGCTCTCGTCTGGGCTGTCGCGAAATTCCGTCCGTACCTATATCGACGGCCGTTCGGGGTCATAACAGACCATCATGCGCTCTGCTGGCTTTCAACACTCAAAGACCCCACAGGGAGGCTCGGCCGTTGGGCATTACGATTACAGCAGTGCACGTTTTCGGTAGTGTACAAATCTGGCAAGTTACACAATGACGCCGACTGCCTCTCCCACCATCCCGTTGAACTATCCGACTCTACTGAAACGGACCCCGACACCTATGCCTTGGCGATAACAGACTTCACCCATGTGGCCGACGAACAACCTTGAGATCCATCTTTGCTCTCTCTTACTGACCGTCTGCAATCGGGCACCCTCGACCCTTCCCTCAACATGTTCTTGCTTCAGGATAACGTTCTTTACCGCCGCAACATGCACCCCGACGGCGCAGAACTCCTGCTCGTTGTCCCGCATCATCTGCGCAGGGATGTCCTCATCCAGTTTCATGACGCCCCCACTTCCGGGCACTTAGGCGTCTCCAGAACTTATGATCGCATACGACAACGCTTTTTCTGGAAGGGCCTTTATCGGTCCGTTCGCCACTACGTAACATCTTGTGACCTGTGTCAGCGTCGGAAGAAACCTGCTACTCTACCTGCTGGTCTCCTTCAGCCAATTGACGTTCCAGCCGAGCCATTTTATCGTGTGGGCCTGGACTTGCTGGGTCCTTTTCCAATTTCCACGAAAGGCAACAAATGGATTGCAGTCGCTACGGATTATATCACTCGATTTGCAATTACTCGAGTGTTGCCAACAAGCTGCGCCACAGACGTAGCCGACTTCCTACTGTACGACGTCATCCTCCAACATCCTGCTCCACGTCACCTACTTTCATATCGCGGTCGCTGCTTCCTGTCTCGTGTGGTTGACGATCTACTTCAATCATGTGCTACTCATCACAACTTCACGACCTCATATCACCCTCAAACTAATGGACTCACCGAGCGCTTCAACCGTACACTGACCGACATGCTTTCCATGTACGTTTCCGATGACCACCATGATTGGGACGTTGCGCTCCCGTTCGTCACATTTGCATACAACTCATCGCATCATGAAACTGCCGGCTACTCACCCTTCTATCTTCTCTTTGGACGCCATCCCTTACTACCCTTTGACACCTTGCTCCCTTCTGATCCGGCCTCCACGTCCACGACTTCCTATGCGCAAGATGTCATCACGCGTGCGCTCGTCGCGCGCACAGTAGCCCGCGCTCGGCTCACGTCATCGCAGACCGCCCAAAAGGCCATCTACGATCGTCGACACCGGGATACTGATTTTCCACCGGGCTCTCTCGTCCTTCTCTGGCTCCCATCTCATCGTGTCGGCCTGTGTGAAAAGTTAATGTCGCGGTACGTCGGACCCTACCGCGTGCTGCGCCAGGTGACTCCTGTCACCTATGAGATATCTCCCATGGCATCCACCTCATGACTGCCGCACCACGAAGTGACATCGTACATGTTTCCCGCCTCTAACTTTACAACTGTGATAATCCATTTTGATCACAACAAGCACCGAGACGGTGCTTCATCGGCCGGGGATAATGTCACGAGCAATGGCAAAGACAAAGACATTGTAGTGGGGCTGGGTCAGAGGCTCTCTTGTCGGACTGAAAACCTGCTGGAACCTGTGCGCTCTGTGCAGTCTTGACTAGGCAAGCGCTAGCTGTTCATGGTTAATTAAATACTCCCCGTAACAATATTTATACAACCACACTGACGAGCATCACTAGAGACACTTCGTTTAAAAAAAAGCGCCCAGCATAACGCTCATAAAGACGCCACTACGTTTTCGTTTTGCATGCACAAAACCAGTACAGGCAACAACCAACGGTAAAAGCAGACGGCAAAAAAGCGACAGCAGATGACAGCCATCATCTTCCTATGATAGGCCGGATATGCTTATATTCTAAACCCCAGACTAACATCAGCCCTTGGCAAAATGACGCCACTCACGTCTTTCAGTCGCTTCGTGCGCTGTTCTTTCGATAGTTTCCTCGTCTCACTTCTTCTCACGTAAGAAACCCTTCATAGGCGTTTGTCAATCTACCGCAATAATTTTTCGTCCAGCCGGCCACAGTCTTACGGTGCTCCGCGCCTGCTACGCAGTAGTCAGGCCAACATGACGGCGCAAAAAAGCCAGTCGCAGTGGGCTGGTATCGTGAAATGAACAATGTAAAGTGTTCCCGACGCTGAGCGCGGTCACTAAAACGCGTCGCATCAGCAAAATCAGCATTTACGTCGCTCGAATTATGCTGCCTTGTGTGCTCTCCCGGCGGCGCACAGTTATATAACTTAAATCAGTAGGTTTGGACAAAGCTACGACATTTGTATGTAATTAGTGCTGTAAGTATATATCATAGAGATCGTACTGAAGGATTGAACGAAATTCAATCAGCGCTGTGGTGCTTGAGGCAAATGGCTGACAACTCAATAATTATTTAATTTATGTGCAACTTCCATATTTGCCTACAAACAGCGCACGCATACGCAACTTCTCAAGCTTCGACTCTGCCTCAGTGATAGTTCTGGCTTCATACGTTTTAATTATCCGCAAGGGGGAAATACTTATGGACAAAATTGTCAGTCAAGGAGGCACAATCTCTCCTGCTATATTAATTGAATGCTTAGGAGAAGTATTGAAGCTATTAGACTAAGGAAGATCGAGGGCGATATGATCAATGGCGAATATGTCAAAAACATTCAGCTTACCCACGACATTTTCCTGTTCAGCAACGCTGGGGACACATTGCAACAATTGATAGAGGACCTTAACCGATAAAGTGTGATAGTACGTTAACAAAGGTAATGTTGAATAACATGTCAAGCGAACAAGAATTCGCGATCGGCCGTCAGGCTCTAGAGTATGTACAGGAGTAAGATTATCTTGGTCAATTACTCACAGGGAACCGTTATTATCAGACGGAAATTTGCAGAAGAATGAAACTGGGTCGCAGTGCACACGGCCGGCATTACCAAATCGTAACCGAGAGCTCATCGCTGTCTTTGAAAAGTGTACAATCATTACACTCTTCAAGTACTACCATATGGGGCAGAAACTTCCACGTTAACAATGAAGAGGAACAATAAGTTAAGGACCGCTCAAACAAGCGACGGAACGATAATTTTAAGCCTAACGCTAAGAGAGAGGAAGAGAGAGGTGTGGATCAAAGAGCAAGCATGGGTAGTGGTAGTTGAAATTAAAAGGAAAATAAGGATCTAGGCTGGTCGCATCAGTTATAGGGCAGATAATAGAGAGGGTGCTAGAGGAAAGGAAGTGCTGCCGAGGACGGCGGAAATTAGGTGAGGTAATAAAACCAGGAAATTTGCAAGCATAACTTGAAATCAGCTAGCACAGGTCACCAAGCAAAGTGCCTCGAACGGCCAGTCGCGCGCTAGTCGCGCGGCAATTTTGCGTGTATTCGCTGGCCTCTTTCATGCTCTGAAAAAGACTTTTATATAACACGTATTGAGCCACAGAAAGCTGTATCGGGAGTTTTTCATGTTGCTCTGCAATTTTCTCATTGGTACTTTTCATCTAGTTGTAACATTTGAGAAGTTCATTAAGGATGACTAATTACGTAATTAGGCGGAATACAAAAAAATATAATCTGAGCATCTCCACGCGAGGGCCAACAGCAGTACCTTGGTTCTGTTCAGCTACGTGGCACTTGCATATTTTTAAAATAAATCTTGGTGCGTCATGGTTAGGACACCCTGTATATTATGGGGATTTTTTTTCATTTCCGTAATTAGTATGGAAATAAGGACATTTAGTAACTTTGTAATAGGGTGGTGGTGGTGGTGATGTATACAGGTGGGGTGAGCCTGGAACACCTGGCCGGCAATTGCTGTGACTGATCGTCTCTTTCTGCGCCAAATATGTCACCATGTGTCCGTCAGTCCTGTCTCACTCTCCTAGGTCAAGCATCATTTCCCACAAGCGCACGCGGCATTGTTATTTTTTCTTTCCGTGTAATAAATGCCTATTTTTTCTAATGCTTTCTGACGCAACTTCTCGAATTTCACATGCAAACTGTTGCGCGAAGGCCGCATTGTATCTACACAACTTGAAACTAGGCATTTTGTGCTTTGAGTTTTGTTGCACTTTAATTCTAAAGTGCTACGTTGACTATATAGGTGTGGGGTGTGTAGTGTTGTGTTTTGTTACATTCAATCTACGGTGGCGCCACTAACACCACTAACAGTAACGCTGCTTACCCATCTAACAGAGGGCGCCTCTGAAGTGGTTCCAGGCATTCGTGTATATCATGTCAATAAACATCGCCAGGCACTTCGTTCGTTGCTGGCCCAGCCGAAGGTCTCATCGTTCCTCTCGTCTCGACATGGGGTCAGAAGTGGGAACTGCTTCAAATTGACGACGATGTCTCGTGACGACTACACCAAGGACAGCGAGCCGCTAGCGGCTGCCGGCAAGGGAGTAATGGTAGTCTCAGCGCCCCACTTGCAACCGCCCCCTCAATTCGACGTTGAGAACCCGGCGGCTTGGCAAAGATGGCGCCAACAGTTCGAGGACTACAGTTTCGCTACGGGTCTTCACGCAGCGGGCGACGAAGTTCGTGTCAGAACGCTCTTGTACTGCATGGGGACCAGGTCACGGGACATTCTATGCTCGTTGCAAGTACAGGACGAAGACTACGCAAAATACAGTGTCATCGTCGGTAAGCTCGACGGGTATTTCGTAAACCCCGCTAACGAGATGTACGAGAGCGTAAGGTTCCACCGACGCGTTCAACAGGCAGGCGAGACTGCTGATGCGTTCTTCACTAAACATGGTGAAGCGCTGCAACTACGCTTCACGCGTCATAGAAGAGCGACTGGTCCGCGATCGTTTTATTGTTGGCCTTCGTGATACGAAGTTATCGCACAAGCTCTGCTGCAATCCGAAACTTACATTAGATCTTTCGCCATGCTCGCCAGCAGTGATAACGCATCCAGGGCTGATAAACGTGGCGGCGACGAAAGTCATACCATAGAGAAATCCAAAATCAAAAAAAGATGGCTGACTAATGGAGTAGCACACGAGGAATAAGGATTATAAACAGGGATAAGGTGCCTCAGAAAGGCTGGCCAACGTTTCGATAGGAGGACCTATCTTCGTCAAAGGCGGCCTCGTCATCCTCGGCGGGTTAGTGTTAAAGGGTTAGTGGAGTGACGTCACGGCGATGTCCGCTGTGGCTGTCTGTAAAGGGAGAAACTGAAAAGAAAATGAGCGCCGGCGCTTGACTGGCTAGGCGCGGTTTCTAAGACGAGGGGACAAGAGCGGGAGAGCGAGAAAGTGGCAAAAAAAACCGTCAGAGGGGGTTGGGGGAGCGAGAGGCGAGTGAGCGTTCGGAGGAGTCGTGGTCGGCGTGCGTTTGGGGTCCCTGAAGAGCCGGTCAGTGTGCAGGTCACAATACGAGTTGAAAGCATGACTTGAGTAGCGTAGCATCAAGGCATCGGGTAATTTTGTGGTTGACAGGGAGCAGCTTGGTCCGTCAAGGGACGTTAGCCTCACTAGTTTGCCCTAGGCGTCGTCGCGGCGGTATACAGAATTGGCGAGACCTTGTGTGGTCAAGGCGCCGAAAAAGGTATCCTGGCGTCTGGGATTTTGGACTGTCTCGGTGTGGATCTCGTGTGGAGAAAAAAAACAAAAAAAGAAAAAAAAAGAAAACGCGCGTTTGAGAAAAAAAAAACCGGCGCAGGAGGGTGACAGTGTAGAAAAAATATAATTAGAAATTTAAACCTGGGGGGGGAGACAGGTGTACCTGGAAAAGCGCTCGAATGGTTGATCAATGCGTAAAAGCATGGAGGACGATAATCAATTGAGTGGCAGGGGAGATGCAGGGAAGAACTGGAAATGGAAGAATAGGTGCGGTTGAGGGAAAAAAACCAAAAAAAACGGCACAGGTGAGTGACAGCGGAAGAAATATAATTTGAAACATGAACACTGAGGGGACAGGTGTACCTGGAAAAGCGTTCGTATGGTTTATCAATGAGTAAAAGCATGGAGGAGGATAATAAATTGAGTGGTAGGGGAGATGCAGTGAAGAACTGGAAATGGAAAAATAGGTGAGGTTGAGCATCGAGCACCTTATCCCTGTTTATAATCCTTATTCCTCGTGTGCTACTCCATTAGTCAGCCATCTTTTTTTTATTTTGGATTTCCAGACCAGCTGACAATGACGGTACAGGGTAAGTGCCCCTTGTTATCCTTTGCACATGTAGCGATCCTTGCAGATAGCCAGTACAAGTACCTCAAGAAATACTTTCCACCCGGACCACACGCGCCGTACATAAGACATTTGAGCGGGGCGCAAACATTAGATATTCTTCCATTAGTTTGTGACGCACCAGTGGACACCACACACTTCATCATCAATGTAGGCACTAACAACCTCAACACACACAACGCCACGGAAACGATCGAGTCCATGAACGACGTAATACGCACCATACAAACAGCTCGCCCAAACGCACACATAACCGTGACAACGGTTGCTCCCCGCCTACAAAACAAACACCGACCACTAATCCACCAAACTAACAAGCTCATGAAACACAATGAGGAAATCAACAACCTCAACTCGTTAATATTTAACTTAGAACACGTCCACAAGAACGTCGATACAATGCACCACGCAGAAATACACGAAGCACCGCATGAACACCTAGCTTGGGATGGCTTCCATCTGAACCCCAGAGGAATACATCTAGCTTCCGAAAACATCAAATCCTTTACTAAGGACAAGTACAGAAAAACACTCTGTAAATCTAACCCTACCGACACTGCCACCCCGCACAACACAACTGCAACAGTCACTTCGGGCACACAGACAACTCATTGTGAAACGAGCCACCGCGCACATGTTATTCCAAAGACGAAATCAACGGCAGTGCAAACAGACACAACTGTTACAGGCAACACGAAATCCATAACCGACGCATTCACACAGACACACACACGCTCGCCTGCACACGCAACGGCAGTACAAACAGACACAACTGTTGCAGACAACACAAAATCCGTAACCGAAGCATTCACACAGACACCCACACGTTCGCCTGCACACGCAATGGCAGTACAAACAGACACACTGTCACAGACAACACAAAATCCATAACCGAAACATTCACACAGACACCAACACGCTCGCCTGCACACGCAAAGACTCAAACAGAAACAGAGGTGGAACTAAGTGAGGCATGCGGAAACAAACCCGCTATACAGAAGCAAACGACACGCAAATCTACCCGCCAAAAGGCAAATAAATGACAGTCATTGAAAGTTAATAACCACTCTCAGCCACGCAGTACAGAATTTCTGCAGGCCAGAAAACTTACCAAGAAACGTGTGAGTTACACTTTTCATCTGAAAACGTACACAGACTGCACACAGAACAATATAATCCCCAAGGGACTAACCCTGAAGGCTATACCAGCTCTAGGAACACTCCCACCCCATCATCGTGCAAACTGGCAGACAACATTAAACAATGCCTCCTTCTCACTTTTGAATATACTCACGGAACACTGCGAAGAACAACTGGAAAGTTTTAACCATAGACTTCAGAACATAGCTCTGACACCAGATGAGACGAAAGATTTAGAACAGTACCACGAAGCACAGTCTCGAAAACTGGTTCAAAAACGGAGGAAGAAAGCGAACTTCAATCAGAAAACAACCTTCCAGGCAAACGGCTACCTCACGCCAACAAAAGGGAGTTCGAATCTACAAATAGCAGACGTGGCTGAAGGCTCCCCAAAATTAAATCAGTCTAATGTTGTAGATATTTCAAAAACATTAAGTAGGGAAGAAATAGACGTACTTAGCAAGGGCCTAAACTTTTGTCCCACGAACAACACTATAAATGAATTTGAGCTTCACAAGGATCTTTCGGAATTTTCCCGACGAATGCGGGTAAGACATTTTTTCGCCGACAACAACGCACCAGACACCGGGACGACCCCACTTAGAGCCCAATCTACTCGGACTCCTGAACCAGAACAAGCCATAGAACTCGACCTATACCTCAAAACTGTTACTAAAGAAATTATATGCCAATCCAAGACAGCTAAGCGACCTGAAAACATAACTTCATCAGAGAATCGTATCATTTCAAATCTTAGTTGCCGGAACGACATTGTCATTAAGGAAGCAGATAAGGGTGGAAGTATAGTTATTTGGCCGATAGATAAGTACAAGCACGAGGCTTACAGACAGCTAAACAACCCTGAACATTACCGTAAGCTAGACAATGATCCGACGTTACCATACACACTGAAAATTACCAACAGGCTGAAATCACTTTTGGATGATGAATTGATAACACCGTCAGAATTCAAATTTCTTAAACCAAGCAACAAAGCTGCAGGACGCTTCTACCTCCTTCCGAAAATTCATAAAATTCCACCCACTGAACTTCACACCGCTAATATCCCAGGGCGTCCGATAGTATCGAACAACAACACCCCGACAGAAAGCCTCTCCACATTTCTTAACCACTTCCTTGGTGACTTTCCGAAAACACTTGCGTCATTTGTACAAGATACCCCCCATCTACTCAGAATTATAGAGGACATTAATACAAAAGGCACACTACCGCAAAACATAATTCTCGCAACACTAGACGTCACGGCCCTGTACACCAACATTCCAATCCCTGATGGTTTAAACTCGATAAAAGAAACGCTGTCCAAACACAATGCACAACACTCTATTGAAGTATACTTGTCTCTTCTTGAACTAGTTCTGACATATAATTACTTCGAATTTGAGGAAAATTACTATCTACAAATACATGGGACAAGTATGGGCACACCTTTTGCACCAACCTACGCCAACATACTTATGGGTACTCTAGAAACGGATTTCCTATCTCGTTGCACGCACAAGCCCCACACATACCTACGATACATAGACGATATATTCATAATATGGGAACATGGTCAGGAAAGTTTAGATAAATTTGTAACTTTCCTAAATTCTTTTCACACAACAATAAAATTCACATCAGAATCTTCAAATGAGCGCATAAACTTTCTGGACACAACAATATATATTGATAATGGGACACTAAAGACAACGCTGTATAGAAAACCTTTTGATAAACAACAGTACCTAGAATATACAAGCCACCATCCCAGACATTGCAAACAAGGTATCTTTAAAGGCCAAGCCACACGACTTCGTCGCATTTGCGTTGAAAACCATGACTACATAGACAGACTCGATCACCTTAAGGAAACCTTATCAAGCAGGAACTACCCGAACACTGCCCTTCAGAAAGCCTACACCGCTGCAACCAAGCTTGATCGAACCAAGGTCCTCAAACCCCGCCCTAAGATCACAAGGACAACAACGCCTCTTCTTACTACTAAATTCTCAAACGCACTCCCCAACGTGAACAATATCCTCAGGAAATACCACCCAATTCTCACCAGCAACCAGAAACTTAATAAGATCTTTCCGGACCCGCCCAGAGTAGCCTACAGACGGAACAGTAATTTCAAGGACATTCTTGTACACGCCAAACTAAGGACAAAGACGAAGCCAACATCCGGTCCCTGTGGCCGCTCCAGGTGTTCCACATGCAAACATATTCAATCTACTACTACAGTAAAAAGTACAGCGTCAGATTACATTCACAAGGCAACTGCGAATATCACCTGCACGTCAAGCAACGTAGTCTACTGTCTAGAATGTGCCACTTGTAACAAGCAATACATAGGTGAGACTGGACAAGAAATGCACACGAGACTCAACGGCCATCGCGCAGATACAAAACACAATTTACCTAAAGCAGTAGCCAGCCACTTCAATGAGCACGGCCATATATTTGATGAAGCAAGACTCTATATACTACAAACAAATTTTCGTTCACCTCGCGAGAGAAAATATACAGAATCATACCTCATACACAAGTTTAAATGCCTGCACCCCACGGGGATGAATTTATCGCGTGGCAACTTAGAATCGCTAAAAGCAGTAACATAAGCCTTAAATTGTTATACCATTAACAAACGCGTAAAACAAGTTAAACCTCCAGCTAATCTCGATGCTCAACCTCACCTATTCTTCCATTTCCAGTTCTTCACTGCATCTCCCCTACCACTCAATTTATTATCCTCCTCCATGCTTTTACTCATTGATAAACCATACGAACGCTTTTCCAGGTACACCTGTCCCCTCAGTGTTCATGTTTCAAATTATATTTCTTCCGCTGTCACTCACCTGTGCCGGTTTTTTTTTCCCTCAACCTCACCTATTCTTACATTTCCAGTTCTTCCCTGCATCTCCCGTGCCACTCAATTGATTATCGTCCTCCATGCTTTTACGCATTGATCAACCATTCGAGCGCTTTTCCAGGTACACCTGTCTCCCCCCCAGGTTTAAATTTCTAATTATATTTTTTCTACACTGTCACCCTCCTGCGCCGGTTTTTTTTTTTCTCAAACGCGCGTTTTCTTTTTTTTTCTTTTTTTTATTTTTTTTTCTCCACACGAGATCCACACCGAGGCGGTCTAAAATCCCAGACGCCAGGATACCTTTTTCGGCGCCTTGACCACACAAGGTCTCGCCAATTCTGTATACCGCCGCGACGACGCCTAGGGCGAACTAGTGAGGCTAACGTCCCTTGACGGACCAAGCTGCTCCCTGTCAACCACAAAATTACCCGATGCCTTGATGCTACGCTACTCAAGTCATGCTTTCAACTCGTATTGTGACCTGCACACTGACCGGCTCTTCAGAGACCCCAAACGCACGCCGACCACGACTCCTCCGAACGCTCACTCGCCTCTCGCTCCCCCAGCCCCCTCTGACGGTTTTTTTTTTTGCCACTTTCTCGCTCTCCCGCTCTTGTCCCCTCGTCTTAGAAACCGCGCCTAGCCAGTCAAGCGCCGGCGCTCATTTTCTTTTCAGTTTCTCCCTTTACAGACAGCCACAGCGGACATCGACGTGACGTCACTCCACTAACCCTTTAAAACCAACCCGCCGAGGATGACGAGGCCGCCTTTGACGAAGATAGGTCCTCCTATCGAAAAGTTGGCCAGCCTTTCTGAGGCACCTTATCCCTGTTTATAATCCTTATTCCTCGTATACCATAGAGAAAGGAATTCAACAAGAGGGGACACTCCCATAGGGCCCAGCGGCCGAAGTGACTGCAGCGTGCCAAGCGGTCGGTGTGAATCACTTACATCACTTCCGGTTTCAGGTTTTGGGCGCGCGTATTTTGAACGCAAGTTAGCAAGCCGGCTGCGCCCCTCCCCCCCTCCCTCCTTTTTTTTTTTGCTCATCGTGCAGAATCGGTTTATTATTTAGTAAAAATGGTTGCGAACGATCTCGTAAAGTCCCATCGAATCTGTGCCACGTGCAATTTCACAAAGTAGACGCAACACCTTTTGTGCAATGAGGAAATATTTATTTTGCTCTATATAAAAGCTCGTTCCGCGCTTTTTGTGCGTTCATCCAACGTTGTGACACCAGCAGGTAAGGCAGTACCTGTATGAAGCTCCACCGGACGGCACCAGCTGAAAAAAAAGTAAATTACAAGCGTGTTACATTTGCAAGCATGTAACAGCATGTTACAAGCATGAGTCATTTTGGTATTTAGAAGTAGGAATACTGCGTGTAGAGGCGAAACGTGCGAAAGCGGTGAATGGGCGGCATTACAAACAAAAGCAATTCGCTTTTACATACATGGCGTAGAAAATACCCGACTCATCCCAAACATATATGAAAACATCTGATTTCCAAGCGTTCCCTCATTTCCGGGCATTATTTCCTGCACTTTGGCAGCACAAATACACGAGCGACTTCGCGTTTCCAAAACTTGGCCTCGGGCGACGCGACGTTACGCTACATACATAGAGAAGGACGCAACAGGCACTCAAGGCAAATGCGTGGGTGCGATACCTTTTTTCAGTCCTTTAGAAGACGTAATTTTCGAATTACAAGTTTCGGATATGTTCGTCGTTCGCGCGTTCTGCCGGCGCCAGCAGCACACCCCATGTTATCACTCTTGGCAATCGCCCATCACGTTTTCAACAGGCGTGAGTACCGAAAGAAGGTATATGTTGTTGCGGAGCCACAAAAAACGTCGCAGACTTGTCCCTCTAAGATTCATTACACGCCAAACTAACGTTATCACCACGGCCGAGCTGCTTATCGCTAACTGCGTCACAGCGCGCTGTGCGGCCAGCGTGCCTCAAAAATACCCCAGAAAGTAACGAAATTACTTTTCAGTAATGTCTGGCGTCAGAGAAAGCGGAACAAACTTCTCCTAGCAAGATGCACTAGACTACACACCACGGCCGAGTTCTCGCTAACTGCGACACGGCGCTCTGTGCGGCCAGTGTGGCTCAAAAACCGAAATAAGTTACAATAGTCCCATAGGAAGCGTCGTGAACATGTCTCAGCACGATTAATTAACTCGAATTAACTGCGCCAGGATGGCCGAGCTGTTTTTCGCTAACTGCGTCTTAAGTCTCGGTCCCGTGCCGTAAGCCTAATTGCGTCGTAGACTGTGAAACAAGATTTCTCACCTTGCCGTAGTCCAATAGTGCAGTGGTGTCTTGTCCCAGTGAAGAAGGAACGCAAGAATACGCCGAGAGCCCAATAAACCAGGTTACATTTATAAAAGAAAAAAAGAAGGAGACAGACGGGTCGCCGCGCGCGAGCGCTCAAATGCACGCGCAGCCATCCTCGCTGGCTTCGGGGGAGTGTCTGGCGGATGACGCATGTATCTGGCGCGTCATTGACCTGTGGCTAGGTAAGGCAAGGAAAATAAGTCGCAAAGCTTAAGTTCATTTATACGACTTTTTAGTTTAACTTTTTTAGTTTTCGCGGCAAAGAATTAAAAAAAATAAATCAATGCCTGTTAACTTAAGTTCACTTTCTTTTTATTTTTTTTCGATGCTCGCTTCAGCTAACGTTCGGTGTCAAAAGTATAGCGTGACGTATGGTGACGTGTTTCCTGTTGCCAGTTTTTGCCGAGTGTCCCCTCTTGTTGAATTTCTTTCTCTATGGTCATACAGAACCGCCTACAGCAGCTAGAGACGCACAACGCAGTGCATGTTTCTTCTTTGCCTTGCAGATTTTAGGGAAGGTCTTTTCATCCGCGCTCAGAATGCCCGCGCGCCGAGTGACCTGCAACAAATGCAGCAAGAAGGGACACTTCACAGCCGTGTGCCGTGCTGGCAAGAAACTTTCCCTTGTGGAATTAAGTGCTGTCGATTCGAGCAGCAGAGCCCGGGCCAAGTTTGTCGACGTAAAGGTTGAAGGAATGCCTCTGTGCTTTAACGTTTGCAGCGGCGCAGAGGTTCCGATTTTCCGAGATTCCACCACATGTCGAGGCGCCAGAAGGGGAGCTCGCGAGACCGGCGGCGCAACCATTGGACGTGCTGGGCACGTTTGTCGCCACTCTGCAATGGAAGCACAAGCTGGTGAAGCACCGGCTATACGTAATTCGGTCACAGATTGTGCCACTTCTGAGGTTTCCTGCCATCCAAGAGCTGGGTGTCGTCAAGTGTGTGAATCCCGTGGTCGAGACCGAAAACAACCAGGCGAGATCAGACCAGCTGTTTTAGGGTTTAGGCGAGCTGCAGGAAGCGTACACTATACGCTTAAAACCAGATGCAGGCCCCTACTCACTGCTATTCCCAAGACGGGTGCCCATTCCGTTACATGGTGCCGTCAAGGCATAGTTTGACAGGCTCGAAGAGGAGGGCGTGATCAGGCGCGTGACAAAGCCTACACCATCGTGCGCCGGTATGATCATTGTACCGAAGACGTCAGGTTCATATCGCATCTGCGTGGACCTTATCAAGCTGAACCGCGTAGTGTTGCGAGAGTGCCGCATCTTGCCCACCATAGATCACGTTTTGGGACTTCAGGGTAATGCGTAAGTGTTCTCGAAGCTCGACGCAACATCCAGCTTTCATGAAGTAAAACTGGCAGAAGAATCGCAAGAATTAACGACATTTATCACGCCGTTTGGACGGTATTGTTACTGTCAGCAGCCATTCGGGATTTTTTATTTATTTGAACATACTGCAGGCTCTAACCGCCCTTCCAGGAGTGGTTACAAAGGTAAAGCAACAACAATCATGAACAAAAGTGAATGGTTTTAACTTTGATTACCAAAGATTCCACACTATTACAACACACAGCACTGTTAGGCAAATAGTTCCGATAAGAGATTGCAGAGGGAAATATTGGATATTTATGTGTATTAGCGCGTAAATTGTGTAAATTACCTTACTTTGGTTAGTTCTTGATTAGTGTAAAAACGAATCAAGTAAGTAACGTGACCAGCAGAATTTTGAAGTGGCCAAGGTAAAAAAGGTAGATAAATTGAAGCTTTGAAACTATTCTTCGTTGTGCAAGTATAGTTCTAAACTGGATTACCTTGAATAATCAGATTATATGAATCTGACAGCCAGTTTTTGTATGCGCTCTACTTTATCAATTAGGTGCTTTTGATAAGGGCTCCAAAATAAATCAGCATATTGTAATGATGGTCTAATAAGTGTTTTGTAAGCATTTAATTTGACATGTGGTGGAGTATTGCGCAGCTTCCTTCTTAGGAAGGACAGTTTGCCTTCGGCGGTCAATTTCAAGTTGCTGCGAATTATGTCTATCTATGGCCACACTTTGTTTTCGATTTAATAGAAAGCTGCAAATCCATGAAATTATTTTGCTGTCATTCCAAACGCTGAGAGTTTTTAATTAAATCTTGATACGGCACAACGTCAAACGCCTTGCAAAAATCCAAGACTATTGCGTCTATTTGGTTTCCATCGTTTATTGCATTAGCTATTTCGTCGGTTAACTCAGCGAGTTGGGTTACGGTTGAAAGACCTGATCTAAGTCCGTGTTGTCGGCTGTAAAGCAGTTCGTTACTTTCTAAATGCAATATTATGGCCTAGAAAATTATGTGTTCCATTAATTTACAAGTACTTGTTGAAGACACAGGGTGGTAGTTATTTAATTCTAATTTCGAACCTGATTTGGGAATTGGAATGATCTTATCATTGCGCCAATCTTCTGGTGACATCGCTGTTTCAAGGGAGGTGATGAATATTTTGTACAGGTATTTGGATACCCAATTAGCGTAACGGTTTAAAAATGAACTAGCAATGTTATCGCGGCAAGAGGATTGCTTCAAATTCAATTTTCCTAAAAGTGAAATGGTACCTTCTTCGCTTATCGTTAATGCAGGCATGGGCACTATCAGCGGATACGGTTCTAGTTGGGCGTTAGAGGCATGTTTCGAGAACACCGATTGGAAAAACGTGTTAAGCTCCCTCACAATACCTTCCGGTTCGGATATAATGGTATCTGAAATGTTAACACGAAAGTGTTTTATGCCGGGGTCCACCAAGACTTCACTGACGTATTTCCGTCACGGAAATACGTCATAGAACATAATACAAAGAAAGAAACCAGAAGAAAAAGTTCCACAAACATGCAAAATTTGGAAATCGAACCCATGACCTCTCGGTCCGCGACGATAGATCGCCGAGCGTTTAACCCATTGCGCCACAAACGCATTTGCAGAGAGCTACACAGACGCGCCTTATATATCTAACACTCCTCCGTGTACCCGCGCTCTTGCTCGGGGCGGTGCCGCCGCCTACGAGCAGAAAAGAGAAGTACTGCATTATGACACTAACGCGCACCGACAGTGAACGCTTCGGTGGTCTCAGCACTACGACGCCTCGATGCCAGCATTCGAAGGGACGCTGGCATCAAGAAGCACTACCAACGCCACCTAGGTGGCGTTCACCGTACTCAGCACAGCGGAGCGTGGCCTCCGCAATTAGCTCTGAAAATGTTTCTGAAGTTGATCGCGGAGGCTGCAATTACGACGCGCTGTACGCGCTGATTTGACTCGGTGACGATTCAGTTACGTGCTTTGTCTTGCGCGTTGTATTAGTGTGTCAGTTACGTGCTTCGTCTTTCGCGTTGTGCTAGCGTGTGCAGCGTAGTGCAGCTTCCATATGCACGACGGTTGCTCATGGTCATCGACGTTGGTAGTCGTGATGGAGGAGACGTGCCACCAGGCGTCAGCGTGGGTGCATCAACGCCTAAGGGCGCTTTAGCCACAAAACACCAATAGACATTATATATCAATGTGCAATAAACATTACACTACTTCTGTGAAGACACGTTTCACTTTCGTGTTCTATACCGATTCCTATATAAGAGGGATCAACCACATTTTTTTATTAAAAAAACTGGCTTCTCGTTTATCAGCCAAACATCGCCAGAATTTCTGAGGGCTCTGCCTCATGAACGAAGGTAATGTTGTGGAAACGCGATTTGGCTTTTGTGATTTTATGTTGCAAAGTAATAATAAGGTCATGGATGTCGTCACTCCTTCCTTTTTTTTCCGTCGGCGTTTTATCTTTCTTTTCATCTGTATTATTTCTCGACTTACCCATGAGTATTCTCTGTTGATGCTCTTTTTTCTTTGCGGAATAAATTTAGCTTCGCAAAAGGAAACGATTCTTTTAAAACATGACCACAGTTCGTTCACGTCTCTCACTCCATTGAAATCCGGCAAGTTTGACTCCAGGAAGACGAACACGGCAGGATTGTCAGCGCGCGCATAATCTTTTACATATGTGGGCAGTGTTTTTTTTTCGCCGAGTCGATGATACGGGGCAGAATAAGATGATCGCCTTGTGATCCGAAATACCGTCTTCTATGGACACAGTACATCCCTGCAGCGTACTGCTTACAAATATTAGGTCAAGGAGCGACGATGAAGATGAATTTATCCGGGTATCTTCAGTAACCACCTGATTTGAAGAAAAACTGAATGCGGTGTCCAGTAGTGATTCCGAACTTCGTACTTCCTGACCGTCATGCGTAGGAGTAATCCAATTTATTCCGGGTAAGTTGAAGTCCCCAGCTACGATAATTGTTGACCGTGCGTTGGTGTACTTTGAAAGATAGTCGTGCATCATTTTAAAATATTCATGTGCAGCATTCAGCGGTCTGTACACGCCCCCCAAGATTATTCACTCATCAGAACACGTAATCTTGCACCATACGCTTTCATGGTCCGGAATACCATCTAACACTGAACATTTCAAATTGGTTTTAATTGCTACTGCTACCACTCCACCTCTTGATCCGCTATCTCTATGAAACAACCTATATGATGAGGGGTTTCTTTCAGAATGCAGGACCCCCGGATGGCGCCATGTTTTAGCTATTACTAATATGTGAGGTCGGTATGACAGGAATAAATGTTCTTGTTAACCAAATTGGTTTACTATACTTCGTGCATTGAAGGAAAGAACTGTGATTTTTTTCATCTGTTGTCACTTTGCGTTATTTTTATTACGGCCTCTACGCGTGGATGAAGTTGAACGGTCACTCCTGGAAGAACGGACGCCTTGCTTTATTTCACTCCTGGCATATTTTATCAGGTCCCAAGTAAATACGCGTATTTTCCCGTCAACTTTCAGTTTTTCAAATCCTAGCTTTACGCACCTTTGGCTCTGTCGTTTGTGGAAGACTGCCATAATCGAGTTCTTTGTTCTCTCACTCTTTTCGAGAAGTCCTCGGAAATAGAAAACGATGTGTCTTTAAGTTTAGAACAGTTGGAGAGAATTTTAGTTTTTTTGGTCAAGTCGAAGAGTCGGACAATTACCAGGCGCTTTCGCTCACTGCTTCGGGTGCCTACCCTGTGGATCCTTTCGAGGGATCTTACTTCAAGGCCCAGTATCTCCTCAAAAATATTATGTTTGACTATGCGGTCCAGTGATTTCCTATCCTCGTCTGGTTCGTCAGTCACACCGTAAATAACTTAGTTGTTGCGTCGACTCCTGTTTTCTAAGTCATCATGCTTGATGGTTAGTTCCTCAATTTGTTTCCGCGTATTGCCGAAAGTTTTTTTCCAATTGGGCTATTGTTTCCTTATAATTTTTCAACTGCGCCATTCATCTTCAATTGATGTTGGTCTACTTTCCAAACTATCAACAGTCGCTTCTACCTTTCTCATGTTGCAGACCAGTTCTTTTAACGTTTGTTTGTTTTAGTCTGCTCTTTAAGGATCTTTTTCAAAATTTCATTGCTAGAGTGAGTATAGGAGTCGGAGTCTGAGTGGGGTCCTGGATTTAGTTCGACGTCTCCGGGTGTTAGTAAGAGCACTTTCACTGCATTGTAGCATGCGCAAAGCACAACAATCAAGAAATGTGGACTTGACAGAACCAACAGAGTTACGTCATCGTCTCGTATGGAGTAAACATATACTTTAGCACCAACGTGCACCACGAAAATGTAGCAATGAGCATAGGTCTCTTGTCGGTGCCGCCATGTTCATTGAAGGGTCCTGTCGCTCGAGCTGGGTTTATGTAGCTGAGTCCAATAGCTTCATGGGGCGTGATCACGTCTGTGACGCAATAGCTGCACTATTAGCATGCGCTGTTAATTATCGTTGGCCAAGCTGGTTGTTCACTTGGTGTCCGTATCGCTGCTGTCATCGGCATGGTCTCATCCAGAGAAGCATTCGCAGCCGTGCTGGCAGCGAGGCCATGGCAGTGAATCCACAGCGAAACCTGTACCACGAAAAATGTGGAGATGAGCATGGGCCTCTTGTTGCTGCCGCCAAGTCCACTCACGTCCGCCCCGGAATAACGTCCGGCCCGGAATACTTCCAGCGCCAAATGACCTACATTCTTCAGGGCCAAGACGGCATCGTGAATATGATCAACGACATTTTGGTTTTTGGCCGAGATGGGGCAGAGCATGACTGCCGGCTTTAGGCAGTGCTGGGTCGTCTTAGGAACGCTGGACTGACCGTCAATAAGTCTAAATGCAAATTCGGTGTTACAAGCGTCAAGTTCCCTGGGGTAGTTATTAGTGGCAGCGGTATTTCGCCGGACCCAGACAAGCCTGCCCTGTCAGGCGCATGGAACCTCCGGTCGATGTCGGTGGTATCAGCAGATTATTGGGCATGGCCAACCACGTGGGACGGTTCTTATCACACTTGTCAGAGGTGACGGCACCCATTCGTGGATTGCTCAACCAGAAAAGCGAGTGGGCGTGGGGACCGGCCCAGCAGTATGCCTTCCAGAAGTTGAAGGATATGATATCGTCCGACATCTGCATGGCGAACTACCACCCACTGCACCCGACCATCATATCCGCAGATTCTAGTTAGTTTGGATTGGGTGCTGTTTTGCTACAAGAACAGCCGAGTGGGGAGCGTAGAGCTGTCGCCTACGCATCACGCTCCCTCACACCAACTGAACAAAAGTTCAGCCAGACGAAAAAGGAAGGCTTGGCAGTTGCATGGGCAGTCAATCGGTTTGACTAGTAAGTCCGTGGCCTATACTTCACCGTCGAGACTGACCACTTACCGCTCACGTCGCTGCTGGGTTCCATGGATGTCGATTTTACCACCAAGAATCCAAAGGATTCGACTAAAGCTCATGAGGTACCAGTACAGGATTCTGCACGTTCCGGGGCAGCTGCTGGTAACGGATGGTATTCTTTCAAGACCCCTGTTAAACCAGCCTCCACCGCTCTGGGAAACCAAGTGGAGTTGTATGTGAGTGAGGTTGTCCGCAACATCGAGCAAGACACAGCAGTCGGCCTTGAAGCAGTTGGTCAAAACCAGTCGATGGATGGCGAGTGCGTCGCACTTGTGAAATACTGTAGACAAGGTTGGCCCCGAAAGAGCAAGGTTCCATCGAACCTCTTGAAGTATTGGAAGTGCCAAGGGGAGCTGCAAGGAATTTCTTCTTAAAGGAGGGCGTCTTGTGATTCCGGAAGCTCTGAAGAGGGACGTTTTGGGTGCAATTCATGAGGGCCATGAGGGCGTGAACCAGTGCAGGGCACGTGCCCGCGACTCTCTTTGGTGGCTTAACATAGGCAAACATATTGCGTCAATGGTTGAATCGTGGGAACGGTGCGCAACTACAAGAGTTGAGCAGGCTGAGCCTTTGCTACCAATACCTTCAATGGAGCGCCCATGGCAACAAGTGGGGGCAGATTGGTTCCACATGGAGGGACAAAATTTTCTGCTGCTTGTGGACTACTAATCTCGCTATTCTGAAGTGATCACGCTACGCAACACTTCCAGCCAGGCGGTGATTTCGGCTATCAAGAGTGTCATGGCTCGATTCAGCATGCCGGAAGTGCTCCGAAGTGATAATGGACCCCAGTTCTTGCCACACGAGTTTGCAAGTTTTTCGAAAAACTATGAGTTCAGTCACGTTACTAGCAGCACCGGTTACCCCCAGTCAAACCGTGGAGTAGAACGGGCAGTGCACACTGTGAAGGATCTCTTCCGCTAGAGAAATTACTGTTTCCTGGCACTGCTAGCGTATCGCGGCACACCAGGTGTCATGGGTTACAGCCCATCCAAGCTGCTCATGCGTCGGCGGTGACGAAAACGCGTACCCAGGAACCACGGCAAGCTGTCGTCAGAAATACCACAACCAGATATGTTCTCCCAAAAGGACACCATCGCCAAGAAACGGCAAGCTCGGAACTTTAAGCGTCGCCGCGGGGTGCGAGAGCTTCGGGACCTCTCTTCAGGGGTCGAAGTGTGGGTAACGGATGCCGAGTGCCATGCTCAGGTTCTCAGCAGAGCCCAGCGGCCACGCTCGTACATCGTGGAAACACCCAGGGGTGTAATATAGCGAAACCGACGGCATCTGCTGCCTTTCGCAACCGAGCAGCCCACTCCAGATCCAAGTGCATCATCCCCCGATAAACCAAACCTAACATCTCCAACCTTATTTCCAAGCCCGGGGCCAAGCCAGGAGCAAGCAGCACCTGGCAAGCACGAGAGGAGTGCCAGGCGGGACACGGGTGGCATCCCCGAAAAAGTTACGAAGTCCGGAAGGCGTGTGGTGCCACCCAAGAGGCTGAACTTGTAAATCCGATCTCGGAAAGGAAGATGTAGTGTTATGTTTTGTTACATTCAATCCACGGTGGCGTCATTAACAGCACTAACGCTGATTACCCATCTAACAGTAGTAAGTGGTTCCAGGCATTCATGTACATATATCATGTCAATAAACCGCACCGTGTGCTTCGTTCGTTGCAGGCCCTGCCGAAGGTGGCATCGTTCCTCTCGTTTCGACAGGGTGAAAGCGAGACGGACGTATCCTGCACATTTTGTTTGTTGTAAATCTTCTCCGTAACACCTTCTACGAAAGATGCCATATATATATATATATATATATATAGATATATAGTAGTAGTAACTGGATTTTTCAATGGGCCAAGCGTATTTAGGAAAATCAGAGGCACAACTTCGCGGTTATCTTAGGTTTATTATTTTCCCAACAGTTTCGGTCGGTGGACTGACCTTTATCAAGGGACTCTTTATCTTTCACCGGGCACCGCTTTTCACCGACTAACAAATGTTATTCTTTATCGCTAGGCACAGGACGCACCTGCATGTATCGGGAGATTCTCGAACGTTATCGATGCTTCTATCCCTTGTCTGTTGTCACCAACGCTCACGTAATCTGATTGTATGAGCGACGCGAATTGTCTACAACTTTCTGGAAGACACGTGGGTACCAGGGATTATTCTGGAAAATTCGATGACTCATATATAAAAGCCGCTATCGTTGTGCTTTGAGTGTAGCTTTCTTTTGTGGGCGCAGGCTCGCCCAATAAAGAATCAGTTTCGTCATGACAGTTTTACGACTGTTTTCTTCAGCGTCACAACTACGTGACATCTGGTGGAGGTGCTTTTGTGTGCATGCAGCGAACGCCCCCGAAAAGCCGTGATACAAGCCTGAACCCCGAAGAGAGTACAAACGTTGTCCCGGGCCATCGAGCTAGCCTCAGGCTACGAAACCAACCTCCGGAGTACGGACTTCTTCACGAGAAGACCAGGAAATGCACGGCCACGACGACTGCATCAACCATGACAGCACCAGTGCCGCCTACAGCGATCGTGTTACAGCACCCCCGGGAGCCACCAAAGTTCCACGGATCAAGATTTGAGGATCCGGAAAGCTGTCTGGAGACGTACGAAAGGGTCGCTGTATTTAACGACTGGAACAGCGACAAGTTGCGCTACGTCTTCTCATCGGAAGATGCTGCCAGGACGTGGTTCGAGAATCGGGAGTCGACCTTGAACATGGGACCCGTTCCGCCACGGCTTCCTACAGACCTTTACAAGCGTTGTGCGCAAGGAAAGGGCCGAAGTTCTCCTAGAAGCACGGGTACAGCTGCCCAACGAGAACATCACAATTTTCACGGAGGAGATGACTCGCCGGTTCAAGCACGCTGACCCCAACATGCCAGAGGAGAAAAAAGTTCGCTTCTTGATGAGGGGTGTCAAGCAAGAGCTCTGCGCCGGATTGATACGCAACCCACCCAAGACTGTTGCTGAATTTATTTCCGAGGCCACAACCATTGAGAAGACGCTCGACATGCGGACAAGGCATATAAGCGCCGAACACTGGCCGCGAACAACATAGACGTTCAAGAACTTGGCAGCGACAACCTGCGCGAGACCATCAGAGCGGTTATTCACGAGCAACTGCAGAAGCTCTTTCCAAGGTCGCAGCCTCAAGTTACATCTATCACCGACATCCTTAAAGAAGAAGTTCAGCTCTCACTTGGCGTTCCCGATGTGCAGCCGCAATCGCCGAAACCCCAGCCGGAAGCGCTGACCTACGCCTGCGTCGCCCGTCGTCAAGGCCCCCCTCCGCGCTCGCGCCAGGGCCCCGTAACACCGCAGTTCTGTAGTCCACCGCCGCCGTCGCCCATTACGCTAAGATATTCCGAGGCTGTCAGCGACGGAAAACACCGCCGACAAGGCCAGCCGGACTTCTACAGCCGATCGAACCACCTCGCCGACCGTTCCAGCAGATCGGGATGGACTTACTGGGGCCTTTTCCAACGTCGACATCCGGGAATAAATCGATCGTCGTAGCTACGGACTACCTCACCCACTACGCCGAAACAAAAGCCCTGCCCAAAGGCAGTGCCGCTGAGGTAGCCCGATTCTTCGTCGAGATCATCCTCCTGCGTCATGGTGCCCCAGGAGTCCTCATCACCGACAGAGGTACGGCCTTTACTGCAGAACTAACTCAAGCCATCCTGGGATACAGCCAGACAAGCCTTCGACGGACCCCCGCCTACCACCCGCAGACGAATGGCCTCACCGAGCGCCTAAATAAGACCATCGGCAACATGCTGGCAATGTACGTCGACGTCGAACAAAAGACAAAAGGGATGCCATCCTTCCGTACGTGACCTTCGCATACAACACGGCCGTGCAAGAAACGACGCACATGGCGCCGTTCAGCCTGGTCTACGGTAGGAACCCGGCAACGACGCTTGACGCCATGCTACCAGACGTCACCTACGAAACAAATCTCGACGTTCCACCTATTTGCAGCGTGCCGAATAAGGTCGACAGCTCGCCCGCCTGCGCATCAAGAACTAGCAGAGGACCGACAGCCGACACTACAATCTTCGACGACGCTACGTCGAGTACCAGCCCGGCAACCATGTTTGGGTCTGGACTCCGATACGCCGACGGGGACTTAGCGAGAAACGGTTACGTCGCTATTTCGAGCCATATAAGATCATCCGACGTATTGGCGCACTGGACTATGAGGTCGTGCCAGATGGCATTTCGCAATCACAGCGGCGTCGCGCACGACCTGAAGTCATCCACGCAGTCCGTCTTAAGCCTTTCTACGCCCGCTGACGAACTTAGGTACTTTGTTGTTTTGTTGTTGTCAAGTGTGCAACAACCTACCTCGTCGCCCTTCAGTGTGATACAGCCGGCGACATTCCTCCCCCCCCCCCGCACCTCATCATAGTTAGAAATCCTGCCTACAGGATTTGGCAATGGAATTGTAGAAGCTACTCAAACAAGAAACCTAATTTACACCAATACCTTAGGCAGCAAGATAAACATGATATCATACTATTACAAGAGACCCATGGTCTCGCTAAATTGGCAAGCTATCGCTCGATCGGCTACGCCGCAGGGGAGACGACCGCCCTTACCACATTAGTTAAGCGAAACATTACAGTCAAGCAACACGACACCAAAATTACCAATATAGAGAATATCTTTATTGAACTCGTTCCTCTCTTCACTCTCTTCATCCTCTACAGAGCAACCTCAAACACAAGAAGCACAGATTTCTAACGCTCTTTAAACGGTCCCTCAACATCGCCGACACAAATCCCATCATAATCGGAGAGGACTTCAATGCGCCATACACTGCCTGGGGATACTCTTACGTGTTTCCCAAAGGCAGAGGCCTGTGGTTCGACTCGCAGCAGGAGGGCTCAACTCTCACCACCATTGCTAGTACACCCACAAGCCGGGTACTAGCTTCAGTAATGACACAACACCCGATATAATGTTTACTATAAACACATCCGCAGCCACCTGGCAGAACACATTAGAGGACCTAGGAAGCGACCACTACATCATCGTGATACACGTTCAGGGCGGCTGTCACATGTAAGAGGCCGCTTGTGGCGAGAAAAGAAGAAGACGACGAAGATCGCGGAGCGTTCCGAACGGCGCGAGCGCTCGAGGCACGCGAACCGAGGTGTAATCCGCGAGGGAGAAGTGACGAAACAGCATTATCGACGTGGCTCTTGATCTGGAAGGACCTGGAAGGTCGCTTTGTCAGCCATGCTCTGACGACGGGAGAGCGGAGGACCCGGCCACGAAGCTCGTGAAGCTGGCAAGGCTCAGGTGTAGCTGTAGTCCTCGGAGACGTCCTAGCGAAGCTCCTGGGACCGGCTGCTGCTGCTCACGGTGGTTCCGGTCTTCTTCTCGAGAATCCCTCTTCCTCGGCCAAGCCCGTTCAACCGATAATCACCGGGCTACCGGGTCGCCATTCCGATCGACGTTAGGCGACGAACGCTTCGCGAAGCCTAACCTGGCAAGTGACATGTCAGCGGCGGCTACCGGAGCTCCAGCCACGTACTCGGCCAGGATAACGGGACCGCGAGTCGTCGGAATTTACGGCATCAGCGACACCCTGAATGAATACGACTTGCACCCGACGAGTGGAACTTCAAGTCGACGGTCCGTAAGGGCCCACGTTTCTGCTTTGCGACGCCGTTAGGCCGGGGCCAGGGTGGCCAGACTTTGACGAGTCAGGGCTAAGACTGACTTAGAGACATTAAGGCGGAGTTAGGCTCCGAGACCGAGACAGTGTTTTTGATAGTGTTATATTTAGTCAGAGTTTTGCATTTCCTATTCAGTGAGCATTTTTGGTAGAGTTATGGTTTGAGTTTTGTGTGCCTTGTGCCTTTACCGTCCCTGTACATATTAAATCCTCGTTTGCTGTGCTTCCAGTCGTGTCTATCCTCAATCGAGAGTGGCGCATGTACGCAACTCTCCGGCTCCCAAGTAGAAGGTGACAAAATATTGGCGAACCTACCAGCATCCGTTCCCAGATTCTATTCAGCCCAGTCACTGATACTCGGGAGTTGCAGAGATGGATTGGGAGGCGATATCGGCTACTATTCGCAAGCAGAAGTTCAGCAAGGAGCAGGGCCTCAAACTAATTGAGAATGAAAGGAAACGCGTAGAGGCCGCTCGATTAGCAGAACTTGCTGAAGTTAAGAAAGCTTATGAGGAAAGAAAACAGCGCCTAGAGAAAGAGATAAAGATGCTACAAGAGAAAGCTCAGGCATCGAAAATGAAAGAGCGTGAGGCTGATTTTAAGATTGAGAATAGGCCCGCTAGCGTAGTAGAGCAGCCTGACATCAGGAAGATGCCAAAAGTTGGCAGAATAGATAGCGCCCATGACGGCGTAGAGGAGAAGCTCACCTATGAGGAACCTTTGACGCATAGTGACCAAGATAAGAGGATGGATGATAAACAGATTGAGGGTTGCGTAAACGCGAAACAGAAGGTAGCAGAAGAAAAAGTAACCCCACCTCGGGAAGACGGAGCTTTGGTAATTGCAGCCTCTATTAGGGATAGCCAAGCCTCAGAAGTGAGGAGTCAGTCAAACTCCCAGAGAAATGAGAAAGATGATAGATTCCTTTGTCGCCTAAGACAGGCTTCCAACTCAAGAGCCACGTCGATAATGCGGTTTCGTCACCTCTCCCTCGCAGATTACACCTCGGTTCGCGTGCCTCCAGCGCTCGCGCCGTTCGGAACGCTCCGCGATCTTCGTCTTCTTCTTTTCTCGCCACAGGCGGCCTCTTACACGTGACATAGGCCCCCTCTTTAAGAGGTGTTTTTTCCAAAAAACTGCTTCCTCTTGGCCTTCTCGGTTGCGAACTAGATTTTTCTTCTGTGACTTGCGTATTTCTTGTATGCTCGTGGCTCAGTTTTCACCACCACATTTCCGCGCACCATTCACATTTCTTCATTTGACTACACAATACACTGCACTCGATTGTTCGTAATGTTCATTGTCCCCAAACACTACATTTATACACTTGTTCGCTACACACAATTGTGAACACTGACAGCTGTTCAAGGTCATTCCTAAATTGTATTCCTTTGGTATCCTACCGGTTATAGCCGCTCACTTTTTTCCGCCTTTTCCTAAGCTCCCATGCATGCCTACGTCCAGCCTGTCTCCTTCTCTTTCCTGCTCTGGCATCTTTCTCGTGCAGCTTAGGATGTCTCTGCCTTAACTCTGGCTTCATTTTTTTCCTTGGCGCCCCCATCTTCTCATGCACCTGCGTTTTAATACGCTGTCGTGCTTTGCATCTCCCACGAATCATCTTACCCTTGCGCGACACCCTGAATGAATACGACTTGGACCCGACGAGAGGAACTTCAAGTCGACGGTCCGTAAGAACCCACGTTTCTGCTTTGCGACGCAGTTAGGCCGGGGCCAGGATGGCCAGACTTTGACGAGTCAGGGCTAAGACTGCCTTCGAGAGATTAAGGCGGAGTTAGGCTCCGAGACGGAGACAGTGTTTTTGATAGTTTTGTATTTAGTCCGAGTTTTGCATTTCCTATTGCCCACGGCTAGTGGATTGGAATTAGTTCCACAAATCATGCGAGAACCATGTCCAACCCATCGACGACATAGAACACTGGACTCACGCCCTTAAACAGAATGTTAACAATGCCACACACATTGTACCTCCTGGGGAACACCCCAAATAGATCGATAGCCGGCTCCTCCACATGTGTGAGGCAAAGCAATCGCTCAAAAGGAGGTGGGAGACACAGAAACACAACAGAAACCTCAGGAAACGCATAGCGCTCCTCAATAAGGAGACAGAGACGTATGCGACACAGCTATGCCGACAACATTGGGAGGAAACCTGCAATGTAATGGATGGGCAAATAAGTTTAGGTAAAACGTGGCATTTCCTCAGATTCCTACTTCATCTAGAAGGTAACAAATCTGCCCACCGACAAACAATCAACAAACTCATACACGCGTACAAGAGCACAGAGGAGGAATTCCTTAGGGAGGTAGAGCTCAAATATATATCTCAGGTTCCTCCTCAGCACCACCCAGACTACGCAGGCCAGGCCAACACCACCCTAGACGAGGAATTCACCGAGGCGGATATCCACGCCGCCCTGCACAAACTTAACTCCAAATTTGCCCCAGGTCCCGACACCATTACCTACAAGACACCACGTAATCTTGACGACGAGTCAATCACCCAACTCACTCAAAACAATAATCAATGCTGGACCACCAGCAGCCTACCCCCGCAGTGGAAAAAGGCCCAGGTGATCTTCATTCCTAAACCAGGCAAACCACTAAATACTAACAATCTTAGGCCCATCTCCTTAACGCCGTGCATGGGCAAATTGATGGAACACACGTTCCTGGATAGACTAACAAATTACCTAGAGGACAATGACCTATTTCCACACACCATGATCGGCTTCCACAGGCATCTCTCGACCCAGGGTGCCATGCTGCAGCGGAAACACCACATCATAGACAGCACAGGACGCTCCATTAAGGCCATTCTCGGCCTAGATCTTAAGATGACCTTTGAAAACGCCACACACAGCACCATCCTAAATCCGGTCAACACCCTAAACTTGGGCCTTCGCACGTACAATTAAATCAGAGCCTTTCTCACGGACAGGACAGCCACCATCACCGTAGGAGCGCTCACATCATCCGAGACAACCATGGGAAGCGTGGGCACCCCGCAGGGTTCCGTGATCTCTCCCATGATGTTTTACCTCGTCCTCCTAGGCCTTCCGTCACTACAGACAATCCCCGGACTCCATCACACTATTTATGCCGACGATATCACGCTCTGGGTATGCGACGGCAGTGATGGATCCATAAAACAAATATTGCAGGAGGCAATTGACACAGTAGAACGATATCTGCAAGGGACTATCCTTTTTGGCTCAGAAATTCGAGCTACTGCTATATCGCCCTACACTCAAGGGCCGACCACCCAAACAAGCACGGACACACGCCGATATAACACTCACGACTAACGACGGTCGCATCATACCAACAGTTAATAGAATTAAAATCTTAGGACTGATCATCGAGAGTAAGGGCACAAACGGGGAGACAGTTCGCAACACTGACGCAAAAGTATCGAACACGGTGCGCCTTTTTAAACGCATCACCAATAAACATCACCAATAAAGGCATGAAAGAGGCTAGCATCCTCCGCCTCATCCAACCATTCGTACTCAGCCAGATCACGTATACGGCAGCCTATCACCGATGGTCGGTCGCAGAAAAGGCCAAACTCAACAGCCTCATTAGGCGAATACATAAACAAGCACTTACCAGCTCTTACACCCAACATGGCGACAAACATGATATACCACGCGATATCCGAACTAAACTCACAGTTACACTGATAACCAAGACCATGCACCCCGAACACAACGAGGGCAGGCGCGTCAGTAGAGTCAAAGCCATGACTAAGATTTTTGGTCACAACGAGGAAGCGGTCTTTGTCGATGCAGCACGCTATCGGGACCGTCACCGCTTCGTAGCTGCAGTCGTAGACCACACACGCCAATGCAAAACAAGCGCATCAATCGCCACAAGACACGTAGAAACGGCGGAGGAAGTGGCCATCGCGCTGGCGATAGCTCACACCAATGCCGCGTATATCATAAGCGACTCGCAAACGGCCGTGCGAAACTAGGCCAACGGCAGAATCTCCCTCGAGGCATTGCGGAACCTTGATACAGGCACAACTTATGACGTATACAAATGCGTACAAATCCTCTGGATCCCAGTCCACACACCTCTAGATCAACCGGAGTTCAGTCCAAACGAGGTGGCGCAGAACGTGGTTCGAGGTCCCACGTTCCGAGCCGCGTTCGAAGAAGCCGCCACCCGAACGGACTCCTCCGCGGTGGTGTGGGAATAGGACGATCAGCTCACTAAATTTTGTCATATTACTCAACATTATCGAATGCAAAGGCGGGAGTATCCACCGCCTCACCCCAAGCTCAATCGGGCCCAGTCCGTTCAATGGCGGAAGCTACAAACACGAACATACACGAACCCCGTCATCATGAACCATATACACCCCGATTTATATACAACCAATCTATGCCAGTATTGTAACACCAGAGCCATACTAGATCACATCCTATGGGCATGTCCAGCATTAATAAGCAATACTGGGGTCGCGGCCTCCAATGAGAGCCTTCGGGCGCGTTGGCGGACTTCGCTGCTCAGTTCAGGCCTGGACCAGCAACTTTGGGCGATCCAGCAGGCCGAGGAAGCTGCCCGGAGACACGGTCTCTCCACTGGCTCCTAGGTGGGATCCCAGCCCAGCAATCGGCCGGAAATCAATAAAGTTCTTCTCTTCTTTTTTTCCTTCTTTCTTAACGCATGGTTTTGTTTTCGCTTTCGTGTTTGTAGCATCGCGACGATGCTTTTTAAATGGAGGGTATTGGCACGTATACTGTTTATCTTTCACAGGTGACCGCTTTTCACCGACTAACAAATGTTAAACGTTATCGCTACGCACAGGACGCGCCTGCATGTATCGGAAGATTCTCGAACGTTATCGATGCTTCTATCCGTTGTCTGTTGTCACCAACGCTCACGTAATCTGATTGTATGAGCGACGCGAATTGTGTAGAACTTTCTAGAAGGCACGCGGGTACCAGGGAATAATCTGAAACATTCGATGACTCATGCATAAAAGCCGATGCGTTTTGCCGCTAATCAGATTTCGCCGATCGCCGACTGTGTTCGCCGCTATCGGTGTGCTTTGTTTTTAGCTTTCTTCTGTGGGCAAAGGTTCGCCCAATAAAGAATCAGTTTCGCAATCACAGTTTGACCACTGCTTTTTTCAGCGTCAAACTACGTGACAATGCATAAATAATAAACAGTGTTGCCTCACAACTTTCTCGCAGAAAAAATTTATTGATTCACCCATTCGAACTATGGTCAAACGTCTATTTCCACCCGCCCCTCTTCAACGGCATTCCCGTGGGTCAAGCGCCCCCAGCATCAGTCATCCCCGCCGACCAGCAACGCCGCAGCCACCCCACCCTTTCTCCTTTTCCGTCTGTCAAGAAAATGTGGCCTATCAAGCGTCTCTCCACCTGCAGCTCTCCCCCCCCCCTGCTTTTTTTTACGAAGGACCTTTTTTAAAAGCTGCACGCCACCACCTTCGAAGAATACCACCCCCTGAAGAAGGAGCCGAATGGGCTTGGGCTAATAAATTCTTATTTGGTTGGAGTCACTCTGAAAGTCCTAATTAATTTCCAAACCAGATAGATCATTCTGTCGTAATGTTTAGCTTCAGTTCTATTCTTGCAGCATGGTGATTTGTCAACATGTAAACACTGCCACATACATTTGTCATTCCACCATCTCTGATAATATTTGTTTTATTTTCCAGCGCACGAATCTCCGCCAAATAAGGGGTAAGTAGCTGTGGAAGGTGGCAGCAAAGGCAATGAAACCACTGCGCTCATAAGGGGCCTGCCCAGACCACCGTCATCCCAGCGCTGACCAACCAGCCTACCTATGTCAGCTCCTTGCCCTGAAAGCCCTGGCCAGTCCAACGTCCTCGGCACCTTGCCTAATTCCCATCCTCAGAGCCCTGTCTAATCCACCATCATCCACCTAGCTTCACGAGAGATGGCTCTTTGGCACTTGCTTGCATATAAACTGTTTTAATATAACCTAGCGAAATCCAATTAGGTCCACAAAAAATGCCTGTTTGTGGTCATTTATTTGCAAATAAACTTTTTTAAAAGTGTCTTTCAGTATTTTTATTATTATTTCCATGTATAGAGTACTTTTCATTTTTGACCTAATATATTTACATCGCGTTTTCCTGACGACAATCGATATAGCCAGTATGCAGACAATTCCTATCAAAAACGCTACATGCAAAAGGCTCGCGGTAAACATGGCTGCAATGTCTAGGGCCAGCATATTTCCAATAATCTTCATGCAAAGGGCATTGGCCGAAAGCTGGCGTTAACGGCAACGACATGGTACTACGCCACCAAAACTATGGCTGCTGCATTGCCATAATACTTGGCCTATCTTGGTGTCAATTCTGGGCCAGCATTCTGGGCCAGCCAATATGCCAGCATTGGCTAAGGACTACTACCAATTTCTGCCAGAATTGGCCCATGCTTGCACCATTGCTGGTCTACTGCCACGGAGCTAGCGCAAGATAGGTGTAATGGGAGATCGCAGCGAGGGGCCTTCGTACTGCAGTGTACATAAATATAGGCTGATAATAATGATGACTGGCGCAGCCATTCGACGCATGGCGAGTCACTACCCCATTCGGTACTTTGGGCCTCTAAGCCGGAAATGAAAGACATTAGCGACGTGTTACTGATGTAGTGGATGATAAGCCACGGCTACAGAACGGTCTGGACCACACGTGGCGTCCGCCCAGCGCACATCCTCTAAAGTGCCATATGCGTTATGGGGTGCTTTGGCTCGTGCGAAGCGGCGGGATTGATGGTGTTTTGAGTGGACGTTCTTAGGGAGGGGTTTGATTATAAGCGCCTCACGCATGGCACGAGGGTGAGAGTATAAATCCACACCGTGTGCAGGCATGCGAATTCTGAGAGAAGCCAGTACATGTCGTCTGGTTTCTGCACCAGCAAAGCAAAAGTATTGTGCATGTCGATGTGCCTGTATAAGCTCTTGTATAGTGTAGTGCATTCCTAATTTTACGAGCCTGTCCGTGCTAGTGTTCTTTCGCAGATTTCTCGAAGAATGTGATCAATTGTAGAGCAGCCCTTCCTCAAGTCTGCCTGTTCTCTTGGTTGACTGAAGTGTTGCCCTGATTCTATTCAAAATTATCTTGGTGAATATTCTATACAGTACGGAAAGCAAGCTAACGGGGCTATACTTTTTCAGTTCTCTAACGGCTCCCTTCCTGTGGATTAGTATAATGTTGGCATTCTTCCAGTTCTCTGGTACACTTGAAGTCGCGAGGCATTGCGTATAAAGGGTCGCAAGCTTTTCAAGCAAGACATCTCCCCCGTCTTTTAATAAATCGCCTGTTGTTCCATCTTCTCCAGCAGCTTTTCCCCCGGTCATGTCCTTCAAGGACCTTCTAACTTCATCGCTAGTTATAGAAGAAGCCTCTCTATCTTGTTCCTCACTTATTCAAATGAAAGTATCTTGGCTGCTCTGGGTACTCTACAGGTCAGTATAGCATTCTTCTGCTGCTTTTACTATGTCATCGAAATTGCTGATGATACTGCCCTGCTTATCTTTAAGTGCATACATCTTGCCTTGTCGTCTGCCAAGTTGTGTTCTGATGTCATGGTGTGTCCATGTTTTACGGCTTCCTCGATCTTTGCCACGTTTCAATTTCGAATCTTCCTTACTTTCTTTTTGTTTATCAATTTTGACCCTTCAGCGAATTCTATCTGATCTCTTCAGTTTGACACTTTCAAGTTTTGTTGTTTCTTTATTATATCCTTTGTTCCTTGGGAGGCACCAAGGCTTGGTAGGCTTGCCTGGATGCCTCACCTCCCACTTCAATTGCTGCTTCTGAAATCAGCCTAGTTACGGTTTTATTCATACCTCTATGTTACCCTCATCTTTCTGCTCTAAAGCTGCATATTTGCTTGCCAGCACCAGTCTGAATTGGACTGCTTTTACCCTTACTGCGTCCAGGTTGGCCTGTTTCTTCTTCACTAATGTTACTCTTTCTGTCTTCAAACTTAGGGAAATCCTAGACCTCAATAACGTATGGTCACTGCACTTTACCTTACCTAGCACTTCTTCATCCTGCACTGTGGTGGGATCGGCAGGGAGTATGAAATCTATTTCATTCCTTGTTTCTCCATTAGGAGTTTTCCAGAACCACTTCCTGTAGAAAGTATTCATTATTCGGAGCCCATTCCTTCCTGTGAATACTGCCAACAGCTTTCCTCTAGATTTCCTAGAGTCGATGCCATAGTTGCCAATTTCTCATTCACCAGCCTTCTTTTTCCCCACTTTTGTATTGAAGTCGCCCATGACTACGGTATACTGAGTTTGCACCTTTCTCGTTTCTAATTCAACATCTTCATAAAACTCTTCAAATTCTCCATCATCGTGACTGGAGGTTGGAGCGTAGGCCTGCAATACCTTCATTCTATACCTCCTATTCAGCTTCATTACGACGACTGCTGCCCTCTGATTATTGCTGTAGAATTCATCAATATGGCCCGCTATTTTCTTGTGGAATAGAAATCCTACGCCGTATTCTCTCTTACCTGTAAGACCTCTGTAGCAGAGGACGTGGCAGTTAGTCAGCACACTATAAGCATCACCAGTTCGTCTAACTTCATTAAGGCCTATAATATCCCAGGCAATGCCTGATAATTCCTCAAACCGCCCTGCTAAGCTAGCCTCACTCGAGAGGTGCGCGCGTTGAACGTGACCACGTTCCCTTTCTAGTGGCGGCCTGTCGGACCCAGCGATTCTTAGCACCCTCTGCCGTGTGGCAGGTCTGACCGCCGCCTTGGTCAGGTGCTCCGCAGCCCCTGGGGACTGAGGGCCATGGGTTAATTGCGGGAGTCATGAGGAAGGTAGTGGCCGAATACTGCACCAGGGATGCCAATTACTGTTCTGTTGAGGGAGTACCTTTGTTGAAGCTTAGTGGGCCTTCCTAATTTTGTGGCGCCACTAGCTCTCGGCATTTTTTGTTGCAGGTGGCAGGCGCCACTCCAAGCCTGAAAAGTAGTGGACAGGAGGAGGATTCGAACCTACGACCTTCGAATTTGAATCCCGGTGTTCTACCTCTGCTCCACGCCAACACTGGAAACTTAAGTCTCAGCAAATCAGTCAGCCATGGACCCGAATTTATTACGGCTGTGGGAGCGCTAGAGTAGGGCGCCGGCAAGCTACACAACTGACGGACGATGACACGACGACCCCATAATTATACGGCATCGCACTGCACAAGCACGCCAACCTACCTAGCGGGACTCAGCTCATTGGCTTATAGAAGGAGAGCACACTGCGATACATTTGATGAGTGTACGAGCTTCCGCAAACTTTCGTTTACCTACAAAGCTATGACCTACCAAACCAAAGGCACAAGTAACTCTGTGGCAAATATTTTAGTACGTACGGGCCGAACGAGCCGAGAGTTTCAAAAATAATCGGCCAGAACGTTCTTCCCAGAGCGCTGTCGCCTTACGGAAAGCTCCATCTACGAATTTACCCCTGGCAAACCAGCCTATGGACGCTGACCCACCATTCATTCATTCCATTCATTCCATTTTATTTTCCTTCGTCAAAAAGGAGGGGACGGGACTAAAAGTCGCAGCAGCGACTTGACAGAGGTCCCGACTCCCTATTACATGGCAGTACAGCTGTCGCAGAGAACGAACATCGTTCATAGATAAATACTTTGGACACTGATCACAGGCAATATGCATACAAGAACATGGTTTTACATTGCATAGACAAATAGAAAAAAAACCCTCATTCAAATAATGCCGTAAGAAAACACAGCTATTCTAGGACAGTTTGTCCCGACAAAAACACTTAATGGCTGTAGTAGAGGCGCACAGAGGATCAAAATCCTTCTTGAATAGTTTATTTATTAGTACAGGCACCGTGTAACGCAATGATTGTGTATAACCGTATACTCTGGGGGTGGGCACAGCCCATGGATCTTTAAACCTAGTATTCCTCGTACACGGATTTTCTTTCAATTTCGCTAACGAGAGAGAATAGTTTTCGTTATAACGGAGGAAGCATTTGTATATCATCATTATTCTGTAGTCAAATAAACAAAACACTGGTAAAATATCATATTTAAGAGAAAGTTTAGATGTAGGGTAGAGGTAAGGGACATTTGCTATACACCGGACAGCTCTCTTCTGAAGCATATGTTTGACACCATACAAATTGGACTACGCTCTTGAGACTGCAAACTCCTCTGGGTGAAGATGGCATCAGGTGGACGGCACTGCGGGACCTCGACCAGCCGGAGAGGCGCCGACTATTTGAAGCTATGAGTCAAGTATGGCAAGCAGGTCTTCACCCGAAGAGTGGGCCACTCGTAAGTGACCATAATGCGCAAACCAGGAATAATTCGATTGCCTGACTAACATGTGGCCAACATCCCTCATGTTATTTGTAATGAGGCAGTAAGAATCGCGCACATCCACACGCAATCTCGCACAAACCCCTTAATTGTGGCTATAGAGGTATTTAAAATATAATAAATAAATAAATAAATAAGCACCACTGGCATTTTCATTCCTCCAAAATAGGCTTCATACCACGCATAAGAACCCCCAACAGCTTGCATTTGCTGGAGCACACCCTTCTACATACCCACTGCAAGCACCACTGGCCAAGGATTCTAACGGCAGTTAATATAAAGAAGACTATTGATTCAAGCGGTCATACTGTGGCGTAAAATATAAAACCCGTCGAACAAAGGGAGGCAGAAAGAGGGCTCTTTCTTGCTCCTCCTTCTTTCCATGGGTTTTATGCTTTGTACCAGAGCCCATTGGATTATACATGCACGAACTCGCTTAACCTGATGCGATTACTATGATGTTGAGCGCACGCTATTCCTCCTCGCGTGCCTCTGCGCTCAAATCGCGTCTTTGAAGTAGAGATTAATTAAAGATGAGCAAGTCATCCACATAGCAAATCTAAACAAAATGGCTGCTATCCACTTCTGGGTGTTGATCATGTTGTTCTCATTTCGAAAATACTTTATTGGGATAGCAATTATATGGACACTCCAGGCACATTTCTGCCGTAAGCGCGGAAACGGATGCGTATAAAATCCAAGGGCGACCAAATCGTCGCTGCGCGCCGTATGCTTTATGTGCGAGTGAAAGCGTGCGAGGGTGAGCTGGCGATCGCGGCTCAATCAGGGAGGTGAATCTTCCTATACCTCCCATTGGTTCTCCTATAGCAGACGCTCAGTCGACGCTAGCGCCAAGGCGCACTTCAGTTAGGCCCTAGCGGATGGAGGACGGTACTACGGTGGCGAAAAAAAGAAAAGCGGCGCGATTTTTTTACCCTCCCACTTTCGCTATAGCACTTTTTTTTTTCTGCGTTGTTTATGACAACGTTGTTCCGCTCGTCTCCTTTCCCTCTTACCTTTCCTATCCCTCACCCATGCCTCGCCTGACCCTCCCCTCATGCCTCGCTCAATGCTCTTTTTTTTATTTCTTTAGCTGTCCGCGGCGCGCTCTTGTGTGTGTGTGTGAGTGTGTGGGGGGGGGGGGGGGGGGTCGCGGGCGTTATCAGACGCACCGCCGGACCGAAGCGCGCGCTCCGTGCCCCTCTCTTGTACAGCCGTGCCATTCGTGCATTCGGGCTGCGTGCTTGTGCGCAGTGGATTCTTTTTGCGTTTTCATGTACGCAGTCGCGTTCATTATTACAATCCAGCAAGCATGTACCCAAATTGTATTAAAAAATAATTCCGCTTACAACACAACCGTTCTTTGGACCCACTTTATTGTGTTCGTCTGCGAAAACCAGAATTAGAGCAGACAGTGCAATACACTATACACAGAATGCAACAAAACGCGGATGATGTTTCATGTACGCACATGTAAAAAAACACTTATTGTAACTGCTGTAATGGCCAAGGCGCAAAATAGCTTCTCCCGGCCTGCTTGCCGCTGAGTCAATGAAATCCACCTCCGTGAAGTGCGCCGAGCATATCCGGCGGTTGTTGACCTTATCTCTGGGTAAACAGATTATGTCCGTCCTTCCAGCGTAGATTAAGAACGCTTCCATCCTGAAGAACAGTGGAGGTCATAAATTATAACATAGCAGTTGGAACATACAAAACTGAGCTCGTTTCACGTCACGGCAGAGTACTAGTTGTGATATGTCAACCTTAATTCTCAGAAACACATTTTTTAACGATGGCGACCTATTAGCTAGAAATAAGTGCGAAGCGCATACCTAGACACGTGTTCCTTGAGATACGCACAGGTGTTACTATATTTATCAGGAGCTTTATGTTCGCTACTTGTTGGCATAACGATTTACTGCATCGTTGTGGTGTTTTCAAATAAGCTAGCTGCTGCCTCACCACCGCACAGCCTTGTACGACTGCGCACAATTACTGTCACAAATAAAAAATTACTCCATCTCCCGCTAAAGGGAACCATGTGTGGATGCGAAGCAGCGGGGAGATGGTTAGCTTGAGCGGGAGATGGTTTCAGTGGCGCACCGACGGGGGGGGGGTAGGGGATTGGGGGTGTAACCGCCCCCCCCCCCTGAGGCCGACCTAACCCCCCCTTTTGTTTAACCCCTTTTCTTTCCTTGCGCATTGGAGTACTGCAACTAAGATGCAAGACGCGCAATCGTCTGCACACTTGCAAAAAGCGCATTTTTGACAATTTCCCGTGAATAAATTGAAATCAGTGCTTTTTGGATGGTATTGGCAAACTGTCTACCCCCCTGGCAGAGATGCTGGGTGCGCTACTGGATTGTTTCGCGGCAGCGGCCTGAGCGCTCATCGCGGCGCTGCACAGGAGAGAGAATGAGGCGCGCGCGCTCCGTCATTTTCATACCGCGGAACTACCGTGGCGCCCCCAGCGGAGTATGCACCTGTCGCACCACCTGTCGTGCGCGCCGCTCCGGATTCCTAGAGGACAGAAAGGGGGAGCGTAGGAGAGGAGAGAGGGGGGAGGGGTCGCGCATGCGCTGTGGGGGTGTGGGACGCCGCGGGAGGGACGGACAAATCCGCCGCCATAAGCTGCTTCGTATCTAAAACCCGGAAGTAAGCTGCACAGTGCTCACCTGTTGTCTTTATGGATGCGGTAGAATTTCACGTCGCATGGGTCACTTCGTCTTGATGTGCCCATACACCATTGAACCACACACGAACAGCGACATCTGCGAGATATTGCGGGAAAAAGCCGACAAACGTGCAATGGTAGGGTACCACACCGACCACACTGCTAGCGCGGAAGGCGAAAACCGCAAAACTCACCACATAATGCCAGAAAAAAAATGCTGCTGTTTTGGTAGTTATCAGCATGGCCGACGACGAGCGCGGGCCGCGCCAGCCGCGCCGCCGATAGTTGAAGGCGAGAGAGAAACGACAAATTTGAGAGAGAGCTGACTAGAGAAAAAAAAAGGAAAAACGATTTTGGTTTCGCATCCATCTCATGGATGGCGCTGCAATTCGCGTGGACGAAAAACCAGCGGAGTTTCCGAGGCCTGGCTCAATCTCGTGCACGCAAGAGCGGAAAGAGGGAAGGAAACGCGCCGTCTTCCGCCACGCGCAACGATCCGGGGGAAGGTTGGGGAGGCGGGTGCGCGTTCTACTCCGGGCGGCCCGATCGGCCGCGCGCGACCGCCAGGGCCACGGCATCTTGAAATACATTGGCGTCGCGGACAGTCCGTCATGGGCTGTTTTCGCGGCTTAGTATGCGTTGATGCCGTGACGCTGCGCGAAGCTCAATTCCCTCGCTGCTGCTGCCGCGCTTCCTGACTCCAGTGTGTTAACAGGGGAGTTTCCACGATCATCGAGTGAGATGGCTTCATGTTTACTTGTGCACGCGTGACACCATACTTGATCATTTAGTTAGTATGCGTATGTTTACAAGCTTATACGGCCTATAAAACTACTATCCTTACTTCTAATAGCTGCCCACTAATTTGCTATCGCAATCGATGCTGCGCCTTTATGGCGAAAATGCGACTTTTTTACTTATTTATTTTTGTTCAGTAATGCGTATGAAGTTTGTTTTCTCCCAGGATGGGACCAATGACAAAAATATGTTCCTTAGTTCCGGAACTAATGTCAAAAGCGTCTACCTTGTTGCATTGTTTTCAACTACCGCCCGTATTGTTCTGGAACAAAACCTTGCTAAATGCTCCTCTTCCTTTATCAGACACAAAATACGTGGTGTTAATGCCTGAAGTGGCAGCATGACAGATAATTTCATCACAAGTGGCTTCCATAAAAGCCAGAGAAGGTTTAACTTGGTCGGCTGAGTGTCTTTAATTTTGACATATATACAGGGTGTCCCAATTATCACGCAGCACGATTTAAAAAAAAAGAGGAATGTCGTTACACGAAGCAAACCTAGCGCGTATTGTTTCCAGTACAGTGGAGTAGGCGCCAGCAATTTTTTCATTACTGAGGTTTATTTGTTAATTGTAATTAATTATCTAACTCGAGAAGTGAACTCGCTGATGATTGTGTGCTGTTTCGTGAAGTAACCAGCCGAGGTGATCAGATAACCCTGAACAATAACCTTCAAAATCTTCTTTGTTGGTGCAGTCGCTGGAATATGGAACTGAATGCTAACAAGTCAGTGTACATGAAAATAACTAAAAAATTAAATAGCCTATCTTTTCCTTATGCCCTAGGATCTGTACCGCTAGCCGAGGTGAGGGAATATAAATATCTTGGCGTCACAATAACAAATAGCCTAAACTGCAATACTCACATTACTAACGTATGTGACTCAGCCTTTCGTAAACTTTGTCTGCTACGTCATAAATTAAACCTAGCTCCCGTTGAAACTAAACTTTTAGCCTACACATCACTAATAAGACCAAAACTTGAGTATGCATGCATAGTATGGGACACTTACACCAAAACTAACATTGATGCACTAGAAGTAATTCAGCGTAAAGCAATCAGATTTATTTTCTCAAAGTACCGCATGACTGATTCCCCGACAGCACTAATTAAAGAACATGGTATCCAAACACGGGAAATGAGAAGAAAAATCCAGCGCTTAAAATTTCTTTTTCTTCTTAAAAATAACCTCCTTTCCCTCACCCCAGAGCCTTATGTAACGCCAATGGTTGCACGCCGAACACGGCATCGCCACGCTGACTCTTTAACTCCCTATAATGCCAGAACTAGCGTCTTTAAGTATTCTTTTTTCCCACGCACTATTACGGATTGGAACAATTTACCTCAGTCGCTACTAACCAGTATTGATTCCCTTGACACTCTCAATTATTGACATGTTGCTCTCTTGTGAATTGATTGCTGAAGTTGATCCTTGCGTTATTGTTCTTTTACTTCGCTTAAATTGTATTGATTCATTTATAAACATGTTCTTTATTTGTTTTGGAAATTTCTTCATTACACGAGCAAGTGTTCTTTTCCGTACTTTGTACTCGCAGCTGATGGATTAGATTGATATTCTGCGCACTCTAAATTTACGTCTGGTATTGGTATTATCTCTTTTTATCATTGTATGCCGCTCCTGCTTGGGCCACGCCAAGGCCTGCAGTATCGTATAAATAAATAAATAAATAAATAAATAAATAAATAAAGTACTGTCCTAATTATCAAAGTGTCAATGTTAAAATTGTAGAGCAACATAAAAAACTCCCGATACAGCTTTCTGTTGTTCAATACGTGCTACATAAATGTGTTTTTCCGAGTGTGAAAGATGCCCGCGAATACACGCAAAGCGCCACGAGCGGCCAGTCGCGTGGCAATTCTGCGTGTATTCGCGGGCTCCGTTCCCAGTCGGAAAAACACATTTATGTACCTCGTATTGAGCAACAGAAAGCTGTATCGCGAGTTTTTCATAATGCTCTACAATTATCTCATTGACACTTTGATAATTAGGACAGTACTTCTTGAGGTAGATAATTAATTACAATGAACTAATGAAATCTCAGTAATGAAAAAATTACTCGCAGCTACTCCACTGCACTGGAAAGAATAGGCACTAGGTTAGCTTCGCGTAACGCCGTTCCTCTTCTTTTTTTCGTGCTGCGTGATAGCTGGGGCACCCTGTATATAAATTTGAATAAAAAATTGTTCGAGAGTAGTGACACATTGCGAATGCTCCGAAATGTATCTCATTTTATTTTTCTTCACAAGGGCCTTCTCATTACTCGCTTTCAAGAATCGATGAATTATATTACACATTATGGCGAGCCGTCAAGCCACCCTTCCGACGACATCGAGTAACATCGCAAACAGCAAGGTACGACTACGTCATCGGAGCTGTTCCACCTGCTGTCATCGCCATCGTAAGGGACATTCTGCGCTCTCCGCCTCCTGACACACCCTACGACACTAGCTTAAACGCCGGACAACCGAGTCAGCACAGCGTCGGCTGCAGCAGCTACTCACAGCGGAGGAGCTCGGTGACCGAAAGCCCACGGAGCTTCTGCGTCGCATGCGGCATCTGATTGGGGACCAGTCTGCTGCATTGGACGCATCCATTCTAGAGGAGCTCTTCCTACAGCGACTGCCACAGCAGGTGCGGATGATCTTGAGCGTGTCCTCCACAGAAATCCTCGACTCACTGGCACAGATGGCCGACAAAATTATGGATGTCGGCACTCCGGCCATATCTGGAATCGAGAGACAACGTGACTCTTCCCTCTGTGCGCCGGTCCGCGACGACCGCTTGGACCGTCTCCTTCAAGCTAACGAGGAGCTCAACCGCAAAGTGGACCAGCTGGCCGCTGCACTCAGCTCGCTCAAAGCAGACCACCGAGGCAGTGCGTCACGACAGCGACGCCAAAGCCGCGACAGATCACCAAGTCTGCCTCGCAGCGTCTGCTGGTACCACCACCGATACGGAGCACGCGCTCGTCAGTGCAATCAGCCATGTCAGTTTTCGGGAAACGCACGGGCCACGCACTGACGGCGGCCAGTGTTTCAGGCCCGCCATACAGCCACCTATTCCACGTCACTGATCGCGTCACGAAAGTCCGGTACCTCATCGACACAGGTGCCGAAGTGTGTGTCGTTCCTCCTACGCTGGAGGACCGCCGACGACGTCAGGCCACGCCGCCTGTCACTGCTGTCAATGGTTCAACCATAAGGACTTTCGGACACAGGTCCGTTGCGCTTGACATTGGCTTGAGACGCACGTTTCGATGGATTTTCCTAGTCGCTGACGGGCGTGTACCAATCATCGGTGCAGATTTTCTTTGGCATTATAAGCTTGTGGTAGACCTACGACATAGCCGTCTCCTAGATTCTGAGACCCACCTAACAGTTCAAGGCGTGACATCAAGTTTGCCACCTTTGCGTCTCGTGCAAGCTCATGCCAAAGTCTCTCCTCCGTGGTCTACACTTCCGGAAGACTTTACCGATCTCTTCCGTGCTCCATCTCTTGAAGACACGGTACGCCACCATGTCACTCACCCCATTGTGACAGTAGGAGGGCCGGTGTTTGCACGTGCTCGTCGTCTCGCTCCTGACCGTTACAAGATCGTAAGACAAGAATTCGAGCATATGCTTGAGCACGGATATGTCCGCCCCTCTTCTGGTGCCTGGTCATGACCGCTACAAATGGCCCCCAGGTCATCGGGTGACTGGAGACCGCGTGGTGACTATCCCGCCCTCAACAAAGTGACGGTACCGGACCGCTACCCGATACCACGCATCCAGGACTTCACGGCATCGCTGTACGGTTGCACCGTATTCAGCAAGATCGACTTAGTGAAGGCATACCACCAAATACCTGTCGAGCCTTCCGACGTACCGAAGACTGCCATAATAACACCTTTTGGCATGTTTGAATACATACGTATGCCGTTTAGTCTACGAAACGCCGCACAAACCTTTCAACGGTTCGTGGACCAGGTTCTTCGTGGTTTGACGTGCTGCTTCACGTAAATCAACGACATCCTCGTCTTCAGCACCTCAGAAGCGGATCACGAACTTCACCTGCGTCACGTTTTCACGCGGCTCCGCAAGTACGGACTAGTCGTCAACGGACCAAAGAGCGAGTTCGGAGCTTCTTCACTGGACTTCCTTGCCCATCGCGTGGATTCCCGTGGGATCTCTCCACCAGCGGCGCGCGTGTAAGCTATAATACAGTTTCCACGGCCAACAACTACGAAGAAACTGTGTGAATTCCTCGGGCTTGCCAACTATTACCGGCGGTTTATTCCCCACTGCGCTGCCATCTTGCACCCGCTCCATGCACTTCTATCCGGTCAAACGAAACCGAACGCTTCCATCTCCTGGACAGGCGACGCCGGGACAGCTTTCAGTTTCATCATGGAAGCGCTTGCCAACGCAACACTCCTCGCGCACCCAAAGTGCGACGCCAGCACGTCACTCAGCGTGGATGCCTCGGACGTCGATATTGGAGCAGTCCTGCAGCAGTTGGTCGATGGAGTTTGGCAGCCGGAAGCTCTCACAGACCGAGCGCCGTTACAGCACATTCGGTCGCGAACTGCTGGCGCCCTATTCGGCTGTCAAGCATTTTCGCCACTTCCTCGAAGGTCGGCAATTCCATCTTCAACTCTTCAACACACTCCACGTGACATCCGCCAACTTGCCTATATATCACAGTTTACCAGCGATATCCGACACATCAGTGGCAAAGACAATCCTGTTGCTGACGCACTATCTCGAATAGAAATCAACGCCACGGTGGATGAGCGCCCGCCAGTCCATTTTGCAGCCATGGCTACTGCACAACGCGAGGACAGCGAACTTCAAGGTCTACGACTCCAAGAGAACTCCCTCAAGTTCGAAGATGTCCAACTTCCAGGCTGCGCGATTCCACTCATTTGCGACACCCCTACCGGAAGTGCTCGCCCGTATGTTCCAGCGCCATTTCGCCGCAGCATCTTCAACGCCTTGCATTCCTTGTCGCACCCCGGCATACGTGCGACTCAACGCGTCCTCACAGAGCGATATCTATGGCCACGAATGAACATCGACGTCCGCCGCTGGACGCGTGCTTGCCTTAAATGCCAGCAAACCAAAGTCCAGCGCAAGAGAGTGAGCCCACTGGGTACATTTACGCCTCCCGACTCGCGGTTCAGTCACGTGCACCTGGACCTCGTGGGCCCTTTGCCCCCATCGAACAGCCGGTATATGTTAACGTGCGTTGATCGGTTCACGCGGTGGCCTGAGGCACTACCGCTCACCGACATCACGGCAGAGTTAGTTGCCCGCGGACTCATCACCGTGTGAATAAGCCGTTACGGAGTTCCCAAGACCATCCCAACAGATAGAGGTCGTCAATTTGACTACGCGCTCTTCCGCACTTTGTCCCGGATGCTTGGTGTACCACATCAAGACGGTGGCCTACCACCCGATGTCGAACGGCATGGTTGAGCGATTTCACCGCCAACTCAAAGCCTCGCTCATGGCCTCACGATCACTGATACCCTGGACGGAGCGCCTACCACTCGTCCTCCTCGCCCTTCGCAGCACGATACGTACGGACGCGTCCTGCTCCTCAGCTGAGCTCGTTTTTGCCACGACCTTAAGGCTTCCTGGCCAGTTTTTCGAGGCGTCACCGATACCACCACTGGACGTTGCCGATTATGCCAGCCACCTCGCTAATGCCATGAGAGACGTGTCTCCTATTCTGCCGCGTCAACACTCACGCCCATCTTTCACCAGCCGTGCTCTCCGCGATGGTACACACGTAATCGTACGGCACGATGCAGCCAGACTACCACTGCAGCCGCCTATCGACGGCCCTTTAAAGTCGTCAAGCGTTGCCCGAAGCATTTCGTCCTGCTTCTTAATGGACGCGAAGACAGTGTCTCCGTTGACCGCATAAAGCTGGCCTTCCTCGACACCGACGCCGTTCCTGAAGACGAAAGGCCATTCACAAACACCAGACGAACGCGCTTCGCAACAGCAGAACCTACCAGCTGCTCATAGAGATCGCTCCTTCGCACACTGGCTACCTCGCTAGAAGGGGGGCCCTATGGCGAGCCGTCAGCGTCTTAACGACGACGACGATGTTGCCCCTCGGCTGCTCCGCACGTTCGAGCTGAGCGCGAGAGTAGAACGGCGACAAGACGGCAAGAACGGCGGCAAGAGCAACAGCGTCTGTGATAGTGCATAAATAAATGTGGGCAACCAAGCGCCATCACGTATTCCCACAACATAATCAGACATCCGCGCATTTACACTTCAGAACTGCTATATCTGCTATATCTTCTGATAAGTCAAGTCACGTAGGCATGTTGGACAATGGAACGAAACTCTAGGGGCAGCAGAAGTAGCGGCAGAATCCAGTTGAAGACTGCACACGTGCAATGTGATTTAAGCCAGATTCATTGCTGGCAATTCATATGCATATTTTTTCACCCACAAATGATGCAATGAAATGACACGAAACATGTATTCATATGTCATGTTTAGTTTGAGCGTATGTGTACTTCCAACGCTTACGAGCAGCTGATAGGTGCAGTAAACACTGGCAAGTATTTCCTAATAGGAAAACTGGGAAGACCAACACTTTCGTAGTGAATCTGTAGCATTTACACTTGTGATAGTTCATGTTCACATGAATGACACACGCAGACGTAGTAGGCTTGTTTACTCAGGAAAACGTTTTTCAAAATAATTTTATTTACTATTATTACCCTATGTATAATAAGGACTTAATATAATGATTTCTTTTCATCACACATGTAACCGCGCGTTTCCTAACGTTGTTTTTTAGGTTTGTTTTCGGTATTCCAGCATTCCACAGAAAGGCCACTTAGAACGCAATTATCGCCGTTACACCAGCCCACAGGGCAATAGTAAGCCAAAAATCTTTGCATTCTGCCGGCAACTTCACGTGTAATATTCTGCAGAAAAAAACAAAAGAAGACGGGAAAATGGATTATCATTTATGATCCTTCCCATGATCAAAGTTACCCGTATGTGAATATAAATGCAGTATTCAATTATTCTATTATAGAGTGCATTGGTTTGTTTGGTATGCCAACTTGAATAACATTTTAGCGCACCTGCAGTGCGAAATGAATACGCGTGACACTGAGCCATTGTTTTAACAGTGGATCAACTCAGTAAAAGGCGCTAGATCACACACATCATCAACGACAGTTCACGTGCATGCTTGAGACACCTAATATATCGCAATGTTTATGCGAAAGCATCAAACGGCCCATTGAGCGAAAAATCCGCCGTCTGTAGCAGCGAAACGACATCTAAATTCCCATTGCATGCGATGCCACGTCACGAGCGCACCTCGACGGTATAGAGCGGGCAGGCAGAACTAGTGTTCGGTCCCGTCCGAATTTTTTTTCCGTTAGCCTTGTTCGCGCTAGTAACTATGTCACAGCAAGGGCGAAAGGGAGCACCCGTTGCCGCCGCGACGCCACGTCACCTTGGCTCTCGTAAGTCGGCTTGCGGTCCGTATCTCCCTCTCTCACACCAACTGTGCTTAGGTGCTGCTAGCGCCTGCCGGACTTGGTGGCCGCTGCTGCTTCTTCGGTCTCTCATCGCGCAGGACGTTGGTGGCATGCGGCGTTGGCACCGCAGGCTGCTGCTGCTGCTGCTGCTGCTGCTTCTTGCTGACTCGGGCAGTACGTGCCGCTAAGGAGTCTCAAGCATCTTGATCGTCGACGGCCGCCACCTCTGCATCTAGTCTCGAAGTTCTTCGAACCACTGATAATTTCGCGTGTAAGCCTAACATGGCTCTTACCCAGGGCGATGTGTGCACCAATAACCGCACAGACCGAAGGATAGAGCTTTGTATTGAATAATGCATTGCCCTTATTTTAAGCAATGTTCACGTAGCAATTTACGCCTTCACTTGCTGGGAAAGTAAGACTTTTTTCTTAAGCTAGGACAAAAAAAGGTTTTAGGAAAAAATAAGAAAGTCGTCTCTATTTCATAGACATATTCAACGTCTGTAAAATGCTTAAGTACCTAGATCAATATTAGATTGTGAACACGAAGTACCTTGTTCAGATGAAGCTATCCAATCTCAAAGTTGATTGCTCATATAGTCGTTAGTATGACTTTTGTGCACTCATGATCTGCGAAGAATATTGCTATCGGTTGCTGCGTCATTTTTGAAGTGTAAGCGGTTAGCCAATAATAACATACAATTGGACCTTGTCTTACTTTATCGTCTGTAGGTTATTGGACCCTTGTTTACCTGAGCTTCAAAAATCTCTTTAAAATCAGTTTTTATAATTTCATATGAGCGTTACACGCATAAGCAATACCCTTTTTTATTAAGTACTCGTTCAGGTAAAAACTACAGAACTATGCACCAGACGGGGCTCTTTCCGTTTTGTTCTCAGAGAAATCCGGTCAACGTGAGACAGTCTAGCTTTGACCCTGTTTTCGCGCGCCGCCTAAATTAGCTATGACTCAACAACTTGTACAAAAACCTCCTTTTTTATATCCTGTTATGTTCCTCTTACATGGTCATTTAACGGTTTCGTATGAAATAAATATAACCATGCTTGTATTGAAAGTAAAAAAAAATGTTGTAAAACACACGTGAGTGCCTTTGGAGCTCTGAGATAATATACGGCATAGCTAAATATTCAAGATTTCGATTTCAACAAATCGAAAACTTGCTTTTGCGCCACTCAGCTCATACATGGCTGGCGTCTCCTATTTAATCTTCATTGCTTATTATAGGGCGGCTAGTGGTCCCTAAGCCTCACTTTATATTGTCGCCCATTGCAACAGCGCCTATTGGCATTACAGGGAGAGGATTTACAGGCATAGGAAAATAAAGCAGATAAAGTTGACATGAAATTGGGTGTACATACATAACTATTTACAGTGCACACATTTAGAGGTGCACTGTACCGGTGCTAACATGCGGGGCAGAAACTTGGGGGTTAAAGAAGCTCGAGAACAAGTTAAGGACCGCACAAAGAGCGATGGAACGAAAAATGTTAGGCCTAACGTTAAGAGACAGGAAGAGAGTAGTGTGGACCAGAGAATAAACGGGGATAGCCGATGTTCTAGTTGACATTAAGACGAAAGAAAAGGAGCTAGGCGGGCCATGTAATACGTAAGATGGATAGCCGGTGGACCATTAGGGTTGCAGAATGGATACCAAGAGAAGGGAAGCGCAGTCGAGGACGGCAGAAAACTAGGTGGGGTGATGAAGTTAGGAAATATCCAAGCGCAAGTTGGAATCGGCTAGCGCAAGACAGGGGTAATTGCAGATCGCAGGGAGAGGCCTTCATCCTGCAGTGGACGTAAATATAGGCTGATGATGATGATAATTATTACAGAGTGCACACACAGCACGTACAGATGCCACTCAGCAAGAGAAGCCCAAACAAGATTTACGTGCTCAGCACATTTTGCGTCAGAAAAGAGAGCCTAAATACAATGTAAACACAACCTAAAAATGAAAGAAATCAGGTCTCCTGGCTGCAACATTTGACGTAAATATCAAACGTTCGTGTTATAACAAGATAAGAACAAAAAAAGCTGACCAAAAGAAGGCAAAATGGCACAACAGGGAAGCCGCTGAAAAGATTTCGCACGCTTAATATTGTGTCTCAAGAGAACATGACACTTAAAAAAAAGAAAACAAGAACGATTATTCAGAAGTGGCCATCACCACGACTGAAGGCTACTTATTCGACTACAATATTGTTCGCCGGTAAAAAGGTAGGAAAATGTGGTTGTACATCTATTATACAGTGTGATCATTTCTAAGTTTTATTAATTTTTTAAAGAGTAGCCTGTTGCAGATAACAGAATTCTAGCGCTTGAGCTCGAATCTTCCGAGCGGTAGACATCACTTGTCCAAAAAATCAAAACACGTATACAACTAACAAAAATCCACTAATTATCTTTTTAATTAATTACTTCACTGCACATATTCCTATTTGCGAATTGTAGCCGGTGAGCTTGGAAGGCGTATCCACTTGGAATTAATTTGCACAATGACACCAGTTTGGAGATATATGCATAATCAAACTTGCCGTAAAAATGCACTGTTGTTCCACTTACCTTTTTTTACCAAAATGCTCTTTTACGCATTGAAGCACTAAAGTAACCGGAATGACCATGTATTAAGTTCCGCACTTTGGGAAATAATATCTCGAAACCGGTCTCATCCTGGAACTTCATTTGAAGTGAATACGTTTTGCGAGCTCACCCGCACCTATTCGCAAATTGCAATTTAAAGTAAACATTACATTGGAACCACTTGACCATCGAAAGGCTAAGCTGCGTTTAGAATTTCCATATTGTACTTATGCCTCACAAACCGACCTCCAACGAAGAAAATACATTTTTGCCCTATAATTTTCACAACGAATTCATCACCAACACAAAATTATAGACGAAGAATTTTAAAATTTAATAAAATTTTTATGAATCGCCTCTATCAGATAGCATATTTCTTGTCCTTGAGCTGAATTATTCGAAAACGCGGACATTACTAACATGAGAACACGAGAAATTGAAACATATTCAACTCAAAAAAACACTAATTCACTTCTGAATGAATTACTTGACGGCACCTATGTCTATGTATGTATACGGGTTTTCCTTTTATTGCGATAGCAATTACAAGGACACTCCAAGCGGATGTCTGCCGTCGGCGTGGCCGTCACCGTGAGGTTCCATATGAAGTCCAACGGCGATGAAAACGTCACCGCGCGCCGTATGCTGTATGTGCGACTGCAAGCGCGCGAGGGACGCGCGCTTTCACGGGGAGCGAACGCACGGCGGAGGGCAAACGCGACTTCTTCCGTCGCGCGAAAGTCCGTGGGGGGATGGGAGGGAGGGAGGCGAGGCGACGTTTAGCTGCGGCATCAAATGCGTATTTGTATAAAAACTTTGCGAGACGAGAAGGTGGTAAAGACTTCCGACGCTGCTCGACGAGTGTCCCGTTCTGATCTCGTCGAAAACCTGCGAGCCACTGCCAGAGGCCCTGGCAATAGTCACCGACGCCGCGCGCGTTCCCTACTAACGCGGGCCAAACGCCGACGGCGTCGACAACAGTTCTGCGCGTTGCTGGTGCTGCTACATGTCCATTTGATACACCTGATAAAGCTACTATCCTTACCCCGTATAGCTCTCTACTAAGTTGCTATCGCCATTGATGCTTCGCCTTTCGGGTGTCAGTGCGTCATTTTTTGCTTGATAGTGAATTTTGTTCCAAGCATTACTTTTTTTAAGTGTTTCATTCTCATGATGTCCTGCAGTGGTCTGCTGTCAAATGTATTAGGGAGCAGGACCCTCCTCAAGCTGTAGCCCAGCTTTTAGTCCTGGCTCCTCTTGTTTACGGTGAAAATAAAATAAAAGCAACTGATTGATTGATTGTTTGATTGATTGAGCTAGGGGATGTTCGTTATCGGAGTGTAATTAGGGTCGAAATAGGAGGTATTTCTTATGCAGTTCATATTTTGTGCAATGATCAGAGTTTATCGGAGCTATCATTCACAGCGCTACAGAAATTGTAGTTATTAGGTCTTTCTAGAGTTATTCACCTTTTATTGCAAGCAAATTTACACCAGTCTAATTTTCGTCGCCATCGTTGCCGCCACCGGGGTAATGTAAAGGGAGATCATATTTATGAAGTCCCCCCGGAATGGATGCTGTAGGTGCGAGGGAAAGCTCGTCATCTGCTAGAGTGCCAAAGCTTGGAGGTAACGTGATCACGCGCGCGAATAAAGAGACCACTTGTCTTCTCCCCTTACTCAACCGTGGCTGAACATGCCTGTCCGCGTGGCTGAGCGCGTACGCGCCGCGTACGCGCCATGCACTTGATGCGGGCTGTCTTCCCACATATCTCGTGCAGGAGTTCGCGTCATCTCAAGCTTCGGAGGCATGGTGAAGCAAATGACTGAAAGAAGCTTTCACTCCCCGGGCTGACGCTCTTCAAGCCAGAGTTGTGACCGCCAGTCCTCATGGCCATCGAGTGAAACCTGATCATTTTTGCTTGTGCATGCATGGCACCATGCTCTGTAATTTATTTAGTATGCGAATGTTCACTCCAATTTATGTGGCTGGTGTAATTACATTACTTGTGTGATTGTCTGGTACTTTGCTATATCGCTATCAACGCTTCGCCTTTCCTGCGAGGTGGCGATGTCTCCTTGTTTCGCTCACACCCTAAAATCTATTTTGAAAAAAAAAAGTCAGGGTAGTCGAAGAAACCTTTCTGACTTACAGTGAACGTGTAAAATAGCCGGGAGGGCTTATCACAGTTAGGATTTACTAAAACATATACACATTTATACAGATGTTTCGATCCGTTATTATTGCGCGCACTTTCGGATTTAAGGAACGAAACATAGAGAATTCTCTCTTAACGTTCGTGCCACCTGCCAGAAGAGCACGTTCATGAAGCTGAACACGTACAAAATGGCCGATTTTGAATGTACTATAATTCAAATTTTCAGGCTGAACAATTACAAACAGCCCACGCCTGATGACACTAGCTTGCGAGCAGATAGCGTCATGCATGGCACTGTGGCAGGAACGGCTGCCCATAACTGCTGAACACTGCTCGCAGTGCAGCCTTCATGTTTGATTCAATGATCAGAGTGCAGTAGCGGGACTCGCTGGTGTATTGCGAAAACGTAAGGAACGTTTCGCTACAGGGGCTTCAGCGTGACGCTGAGCCATGCTACCGAATGCAATGTTTCGCCCATCCAGGAAAATGCCCTCCTTCTTTGTCCCGTAATTAGGTGGGATGAACAGCGAAAACACGTTACTACCAGGAGGGCGGCGCAGTTAAAGTGACAGCCGCGAAATACTTCTGTTTGAAGGCAGGCCTATAGGAGCTCTTTGACAATTTTTTACTAGACTCCTCAGCTGCACTATTCAACATAACCTTGTGGTTGTCAGTTCATTGTGTTCGTTGTTTCCAAGTGAACGACTCTGAATTTAAGCTGGTCACACGTCTTTGACACAATCATGTGTGACAGGTTTGCATATTCCCAAGAGACTAGACTTCACTAAACTTGACTGGTGCTGTGGGGGAGCTAGCACTTGAAGTGTTATTTCTAATCATCGCTTTGCATATGCCTAAAGTAATTTTTGTAATTGATGGATTTATCAACGGCGTCTTGTCTTACCCTGTCCCTATCCCGTAGTGTAAGAATAAACGGCCCTGTGCAATTCACTTCCGCTTGTTTTGGCTGAGCAATGGTAGACCTTGATGGCCGGCCGTAGCAACTGTGTTTCAGTGAAGGCAAAATGCAAGACCAATCGTGTACTCAGCTTCAGGTGCACGTTGAAGAACCGCCTTTGTAAAAATTATTCTAGAGTCCTCTACTACGGCGTCTTTCGTAGCCTCAGTGTTGATTTTGAGAGGTTAAATCACGTTATATCAAATCATTGTCATCGGCGTTAAACAATTACAAGTGCACTGCAACTGTAACTTACTGGACGTTAGCAAAAATCATCTTGAGCTTTTAACCCTTCAGATACATTTCGCTCTTTGCGCAATAGAAGCAATTGATTTGCGATCTCCTACTGTAACATTCTAATTATTCGCTAAATCTTGAAAAGGCATCGATAAATGAAACGATATGATCAGCTTGCAATTTTTTATTTGCTTGGTAATATTATTTTCTTCTGGGGTTTTCCGTTCACTAACTACACCACCGTTTGATTGTATATAGAAATTTTATGTAGTTATTCAGCTGCATAATTTGTACCATAGCTCTGCATCTAAGTCTAGCAGCAGTGTATACGAATAATTACGGATTATTTGAACAAACTAAGACCGGCGAACGCAGCTGCTCCAATGAATCGCAAGAATGCTCTCGCACTACGTGTCCACAAGGGGCCGTTTAACGTCCCACTACTCCATTGTGACTTTACTCCAATCTTCTGACCTCATATTCACGCAACTGCAAGCATCGGGCGAGCAGTGACTCGCAACGTTGTTTGAACAGCCCAATCACACGCTCTCCTCGTTTATTGGAGGTCACTTTTGTTCACTTCGAAAGTAAACAGCGTGGCACATTTTGGCAGGTCTTTCTTATCTAATCATCCAAGAGGGGGCTAGGAGCGCGCAGGAGTGGGGATGGGTTCGGTGGATCCGCTCTACCACAGTGAAAGCCTGAGGAGGGTGGTGGCGGCACCTGCGATTGGTCAGCTTGCCCTGAGCTGTCTTGCGGTGTCTGGTCGAAAATTGCGGCAGCGTGTAACAAATGGTTAAAAATTGCGCTAAAACGGATCCTCAGCCAAGAAAAGTTGGCAGATGAATGTGGTACACGTACCAAAGAGGCTCGACAACATTGTAATTGCATGGAAAATGTTTGATTATACGCAATGAAATGCATTATCGCCGGCAGCTCCGAATAGCCAGTGCCAGAGTGATCGGCGGGCAGCTATCTATTACTTTCGGAAAGCGGCAGTTATCGGCTATTCCAAAATGTTTTAGTTTTCTTCCACATTATGCATCTTCATTGCGAACAAGTCAGTTTCACGTGCTCAGATTTCTTGGTTTTGTGACGTCACGTGAATGACCGGCGAAGTTGGCGCAGTTCGAAAAATTTGCATCTATTGTGGAGGGCTAATGTCGAAAAGGGCATAGAACTTGAAATAATTGTTTGTGTTTTGTTTGACCTATTCATGCATAACTGATGCATATAATAGCAGGAATTGCGCGTTTTCGGGCCACCACGTGACAGACGGGTGGCAGGTGGGTGGCCCAGAAAGTTCTTTAGGAATCGTGAGCGGCTATTGCCACCAATGGAATACGTATAGTATGGTACAGATTTACGTTATAGCGCTCACAATTTCCTAGCGCAGCTCGAAATATACATATTTTACTAAAATATACTTGGTGGCTGCTTGTACCTGGCTGCGATAACGCGGAGTATTTCAACAAATGCGCCTGGTACGCTCTAAAACTTGGGAGGGTTTAATCATTTGGCGATGTTCTCAAAATTGTACTTACCACAGATGCATACACCTTAACTTAGCTCGAGGTTCGAATTTGATAAGGACGTATTTAGAAAAGTTATTCTGAAAGCAACCTCCCTTCATTCATGCTCACCAAATGGCGAGGTGCAGTCAGAATCGTCATGGGCGTCAGCTAACGGCGTGATTATTGCGAACTTCGGCAGTTTACTTTCGGTTTTCTTGGTTAAATTGTCCAAGATTCATTGCGGTATAGAAATTAGGAGCACCAGGGTTTTTATGTCTTGAACTGGGTGTCAACTTCCCTTCAAGTTTTTCGCAATTTATTCTCTGTGATTCCATCGGGTAAACAAGCGCTGTACGCTACGATTCAAATTGACCTCCTAAACGTTGTAAGAACTATTTTGTTGCCTTCAGCATATACGGAACTAGGTAAACGCGGTAACACGTCCTAAAAAATATAAGTTTTGTGATTAAACGAAGCTACGAAGTTAGGGACCTGTACATTGACCAATTAAAAAAACATTTTTTATACCATTCCTAAACTGGTATATATGCGAACTGAAAATAAATAACTAGTAAGGAGAAAAAGAATGTGTTATATTAAAACCATAAAACTTACAGTGCACTCTCCGCCGGTTTGCGTGATTGTCGCCGTATGTCCCGAGCCTTTACAGTTTTCCGTGCACCCTACGCGGATCTGAAAAGAAATAGTAGTTAGAACATATAAATCGACCCAGTCACACTTGCACTACCGGCTACCTTCTGAGATGACTTTTGCATCAGAGTATAGATATTTTAAACAGAAATACGAGCACGGAAAGTAGCTAGTAGGAGAAGCCAGGAGGTTTAAGGGGGAATCCATGAATTGGATCTGGTCGCATTTTAGTTTTGCTCTCCCTCCGTATCTGGCACGGTTATGCTATCTAATACATTGCTGTCGATTCCTATTTCTTGCAATATGATATTCATTAGTGAAATCCCGTGTTGATTGCGTTTGATGATTATCCTTGCCTCTCCACTTGGGCATTAGGTAGTCAAGCGATGCCTTTGAACTTCTATGTCGACAGAAATTCCCCCTAACATTTATGGTTACGTAGTGCACGCAAACACTGTTTTCTTTTATGCTTAAGCTTAACCATAACCGAGGAAGGCAGCTAATGTCAGGGACAAGCAAGTTACCTTTACAATTTGTATTGTGGCATGCTGGCTGTAACGAGTGACTTCTTTTTATGCTTAAGGGGCGCTACAACACGTGAAAGCCGCTCATTGCAGGAACAACCACATTCAATAGGAGTTACAGCTGTCCGAGGGACTGCAGGAAATTGTTTTAGCGTTTAAAATATCACTGCTAGATGTTTTTTTCTTGTAAGCGTGGCTGCGCCAACATAGCTCATAAAAGTGTACAGCCGAGATAGCGAAGTTTGTGTTTCGTAAGTCTAAATATTCAGTTAAATATTGTGTTGGACCTATATCCACGGACAGTATTTAACAGTCAAATTTTGTTGGTATTCAAACACTGAATTATCTGGAAAAATACGTACGAACGAATCTGCATTTCATCCAGTATTATTCACGCGTAGATACACTATTATTTTCATGCACGACCTTTTAGGCCAATGCATAAACCATGCAAAGAAATTTATTTTGACATATCCTCATTGCTTCTGGGGAACCGCAAGGCAAGCTTTCAGATGTAAGGGTTCTTGCGATCCTGCAAGGAGTGAGCCAGAGGCAACGGAAGGCCTGAACAAAGGAGCAGTCCAATTATAACTTGTTTCGCGTGGTACTAAGCGTGGCTAAAAAACTAAAGGAAAAAAGTGCCTTTTTGTTGTGAAGAGCCTGAAGTGGAACCTCCCTGAAAATAATGAAGAGGACGGCCGAGACTGGGGCTGGGAGCACGGATGAAGAAGTTCATTAAAATGGCGGACTAAACAGATCATCTCATTATTATTTCCTAACATTTTTGGCGCAGCCGCTACAACCTGAAGCTGATGTGGATCCAGATTGGAACCGGCTGACACCATGATGGGCGCGGATGCGTCCAGAGTTACCAGATCGACGGTGAAGAGCCAGTCAGCTGGGAACCTGGAGCCAGCTAAACAGAGTTCCTTGCTGGGGTCGCGACCAAGTCAGGTACAACTGTGGCCGGACTTCTTGAGCAAGGTACCGTGAAGATTTTCGTCAAGATCGAAGAGTACTTTAAGTTCTTCCAACCAGCTCACCTAAGAGGTGCTATAGATTGTCAACCAGACTTCACCGCAGTAATTCTGCCGCTCATCCAAACTCAACGCGAACAGTTAGAAATTCAGACACAATTTATGTCTGCTATGGTACAAGAGATGCAGCGTAAGAATTATCAGCGAGGTGACACCGTAAAACCAGACATGTTCGATGGCACATCAGCAGTTCCAACTTCGTGGCTGGACTTTTATGAGTACGCTTGTGTGCAGAACCAGTGGGTGACGGACGAAGACAAGATATTTAACTTACGCTTCTTTCTATATGGTACTGTAAGGAAGTGGTACGACATTCGGATTGTGGAACATGTTAGCGAGAAGTGGAGTGAATGGAAGAGCCTGCTGTCCTGTTTTGCTGTAAATGTAGTTCAACAATGGGATAAGGCAATTACATATAAGCACACTAGTGGCAGTCTCCGTGACTACTATTTCGAAAAAATGAGACTACTTCAACTCGCCGATCCTAGTTTCCAGAAACATCAGTCGTACCTCTTATGTTGCCTGGTATGAGTAGAGAGTGTCGAACACAACTACAGGCCCAACAGGTCGACACTGCAGAAGACATTCTTTGCTGCCTAAAAGACATTGTTGTAGAAACCACATCATGCGGTAGTTAGAGTGGAAACCTCGACATCAGACAGCCAAACAGCTATCGCATAACACCACCAAATGCACTACATAGGCCTAAACGTCCGAGTGTGGAACTGCCGAATATAGCTAACCATAGTGCATCTCAGCGACCCGCAGTACCTGAAAAATATGCGACTGTATATCTGATGAAGAACAACGTTCTCCATGCGAGAATGATAGTAAATAAAAAGGAATTAGATGTTCTTGTGGATACAGGCGCGTCCGTGAGCTTGATAAATTCAAGTTTGATGGAGAAAAATCAAGTCCGCAAAGACAACATTATTGAGGTGCGCAGTTATGATGGAAAAGCCAGGCTCCTAGAGGACTGGGCAGCAATTCCAGTTGAATTTAAAGGTGTTAATATCCATATTGACGCAATAGCAATGAAGGACGTCTAATTCATGTTCCTGTTGTCAAGACCAGATATGAAGCTTTTGAGGGAAAAAATCTCTTGGCAGGAGGACCAACTGACTATCGATCACGAGCGAGATGAAGATAGCAGTAAAACGAGCGGAAGTCTCCGAGTTGTGAAAATGTCAGAGGATGTTCCCATTACTTACCCAGAACTGCTATGCATTGGGCCTAACCCTCCTGCAACGTCATTTATAGAAGTACCATTTAACCTACGAGACACAACGTAAGAAACCTTAGTCTACCACACGAGATAAACATGTGGCTGAAGAAGGAGCTGCAGCAAATGCTTGCATCGGGAATTATCAGACCATCAACTTTGGCCTATGCTTCCACCATTACAATAGTGCCAAAGGAAGATGGAATATTCAGGCATTGTACAGATTACCGTTTGATTAATAAGCAAACAGATCTGTTTCCGTTTCCTATGCCACGCATTGATGACATTATTAATGAAACCGGGAGCTGTCACTGGTTCTCAAGAATTGACCTTTGTAAAGGGTACTGGCAGATACTACTCCAGGAAGAGTACAAAAAATACACAGCCTTTGTGACCCCATTTGATAGCTATGCATATAATAGGCTCCCATTTGGCTGGAAAAATTCAGGGGCATGGTTCCAGAAAATGATGAACACTGTGTTGGAACCTTTGACTGGCCAATGCTGCAATGTGTATGTCGACGACATCATTGTCTACTCTAGGACAAAAGACGAAGATGAGCTGCATTTATCACAAGTTTTGAATGCTTTGGCAAACGCAAAGCTGAAGATCAATTTTAAAAAGAGTGAGTTTTTCAAGACATCAGTGGTTTTTCTGGGAAGGACATTTCACGGTCATACAAAGAGTAAGAAGGAAGAGTCAGTGCAGAGGATTAAAAATTTGACAAAACCTCGTGACTTGCACTCTTTGAGGGTTTTCCTTGGCCTAGCAAGACATTTCAGGGCCTTCATCAAGGACTTTGTCACAAAAACAAAGTGTTTGACAGCATTGACCCAAAAAGACATCATGTTCATTTGGAGCAAAGAATGCGAAGACATTTATCAAGAACTAGTGAAAACAATATCGCCAGATCCTGTTCTAGTACTCCCAGACTTAAAGAAATCTTTTGAGTTGTGTACTGACGCATCCTTATATGAAACCGGCGCAGTTCTCTATCAATGAGATGCCAGTAAACCACCGGGACGCCAGCTGAATGTAATTGGATATTACTCATACACCTTCAGAAAATCGGAAATAAACTACATCACCATGGCAAAAGAGGCATTGGCTGTCGTCACGGCATTACGATACTTTCGCACTTACCTTGAAGGTCAACACTTTAACTTGTTTACGGACAACCAAGCTTTGACTTATCTGCTGAACATTACTCAACCGAAGGGAATGATTGCTCGTTGGGTCAGCGAAATCCAGCAGTTCGCGTTCGACGCAGTTCACCGTCCTGAAAAGAAGCTCCCCGACGCGGACGCTTTATCAAGATTACATATTACGGAGGCTGAAATAATTAAAACTCTGCATGTAGCAACTATATGGGAAGACATAGAAGATATTTTGTTGAAGGATGGAAAGTTCAAAGTACCAGAAACAGGTCGCCTAAAGATTTTGAAGGTTTATCACGACAGTCCCGACTCGGTGCTTTTGGAGGACATATTTGAAGGTGCAGCAACGTTTCAAGTGGAACAATATGAAAAATGACGTACATGAACATGTAAAGACTTGCCACGATTTCCAAGTGCGAAAAGCAAAATATAGGCCTAAAGGAAAAGAAATGACCATACCTGTGTACTCCAATGTGCCATTTGAAGTTGTACACCTCGACTTTGCCAAGCTTAAAAAGACAGGGGAAGGAGTGCGTAAGACGCAATCTTTTCTAGTTGCTATTGACCAATGTACACGGATGGCAGCCGCGAAACCAGGGAACGAAGACTCCAACGCTGTTATTTCTCTTATGCAACGGGAAGTGTTTAAGAATACTAAAGTCATTGTCAGTGACAACGGTCCAGCATTCAGAAGCGAAAGGCTAAGAGCTTGGGCAGAGAAAAGGGGGATCACCCTGCGGTTCACTACACCATACCATCCTGAGGGTAACGCTCTGGCCGAGCGATTAATTCGCAATTTGAAGACATACATTACACTTTATCCAAATTTCCTGGCGGCTGGAAATGCGCTCTGGAAGCTGCTGTCCAGCAGCACAACCGCTCCTATACGGCTGGCGTTGGTTGCACACCTCATTTTTCTGCCTCTGGAGCCAGCCCATGGCTACCCGCGGATCATCGCCTGGGAATAGCAGGCACGATAATTCTACAAGAAAGTGCCAAGACAAAAGACCAACAGCAGCAGTACAAGCTATCAACGAAAAATTGTTACGACACTAAACATCGGGTTAAAATTCCAGACATCGAACCAGGGCACTTAGTCCTTGTACGCAAAGATGGACGGCTAGAAGTCGCCATTCATCGGCCCCTACATGGTGATCCAAACCGTGAAACAACAAGGTGTTCTGAAGGCCATTTATTACGAAGCACCAGGGGAGAAGATTGAGTCCAGCGCCATCGGCAACGTGATTCCGTATTACCCCAGAAGGGGAGAGAATCAAAGCCGCAGAGGGTGTGAAGAGCCTGAAGTGCAACCTCCCTTAAGATAAGGAAGAAGACGGCCGAAACTGGGGCGGGGGGCACGGATGAAGAAGTTCATTAAAATGGCGGGCTAAACAGATCATCTCAATATTATTTCCTTACAATTGTTTTTAAATTTTCTGGAACATTGCAGGAAATATATAAATTGTGTTCTGTAAACTCGACTCTATGAAGGGAACCGTAAAAATATTTAATATTGTGCAGTTCGTGCCCTAAGTTTTACACCTTTAGAAACACTTGAAACACTTGAGCTAGTCTCATAAATTAGACTCTTATGTTTTTCACCATGCCCAACTACTACTCCTCATCGTATCTGCTACTGGCAGTCGATTTTATGTCAGCAATAGCATCAGACTTGAAGAATACGTTAGGCTAAATGGGACACTATCTTGCTTTTTTTATAGGTTTTGTGCTGGTACGTGGTCCGAGCACACTATATTCTTTTTTTCAAAGCAATAAATGGTGCAGAATCGAAACTTTGAACAAACCGGTCTTCCATGGGTACTAAGAAATATTGGACTGCAGTCGGCTGTAATGAAATGAAACAGAAAGGCGCAATGATATTATTATGTTTGCCCGCATAAAAAGATTACAGATACAAGAATGTCACGCATAGCAGCTGCCACCAGGAGGTGAACGCCTGCGTGTTATAGAATTGAAAAGGTGCACAGGAAAATATAGCGAAAAATATTGTCTTGGCACGTAAGGCCCTAGAATTTAATTCATATAGTTATATGAAACAGGTCGAATTATTGTCACGGGTAGACACGAAAACATAAATATGTTAAAGTGAGCTGCGACACAGCCGAGATGGCGAAAAGACCATCTTTACAAATGTCGTTCTCTTCAACACAATGACCGATGTCGTTTGTGTCTCATTTTTCTAAGTCTCGTGAAGTTTACCCCCTGCCGGAAAAGTGCCGCCCCGGTGTCTATTTCATGGTGATGGGCGCAAGGCATAGCTTGAGGTCCGTAACTGCAAGACGTCTGAGGAAGTAGCAGACGTGCTAGTATTCGAGCGGGATTATTTCGTATGTAACATCTGTCCCATTTCGCAGGACACGGTAAGGGCCAGAGTATCTAGAAAGTAGCTTTTTCAGAGATGACAACGGGCCGAGACAGACACCAGAGAAGGACGAGGTCAACCGCAAGAAGTGAGCGTCCCGGTGGTGGATGTCGCACAGCAACTTCTGGCACGGCTGCGACCAGTAAGGTGAAGACGGGTAATTGAAAGTGCCTGTTGTGCTGTAGCATTGGCTTCGCGAGCGTATTCAATCGACAGTTGGGCAGAGTTCGGAAGAAGCGTGTCAAAATGGAGCGTTGGTTCTCGTCCGCACAGAAGATAGAAGGTGAAGTAGTCGGCGGATGGATGGATGGGCCAAATTTTGCATTTGAAACCAATGCCTGGTGGTTTTTTTCAAATGCAGAACGCGACGACGGGGTCATGGCGGGGTCAATAAGTTGGTCACATGGCGCAACTGGTTGGCACAGGTCTGGTGAAGACCTAACAGGTCGAATGAATTCGTAGCAACGGTAATTCATTTATTGCCAGTTGTGGAGAGAGGAAACGTGCAGAAAAACGTAGAGCCAACGCAAAAAAAATTATTTGGCTATCAGTAGGCTGGTAGCATGACTCGCAGACAGCGACAGAAAGACGAATAGTGGTAGATACCGGGTCATAAAAAGCGCTGCCCTACACGGTCATGCGTCCTGTAAGCGCCAAGGTGGTCGGCATTACAGATATCATGCAGTTACTCTAGTACGGCAGCTCGGACACCAGATGGAACGACGAGAAGCAGTTCAGTTCCTGCCCTTGGGGCGTATGTTGCAGCGACATAAGGTGTCAGATAGATGACAAACACGTGAAGTGAATGGTCCGATGAGCCATGATGGACTGGTAAGGACAGTTCCTTTTTGACAGTTGACAAAGTGACAGTTTCCTTTTTTGTGTTTATTCATGTTTAGCCAGTATACATATTCTGCGCTTTTTGTGAATAAACCTTCAGTTGTTAGTGCGCCCTGTGTCTGTCTCGTTACTCGTCGTTTGGTCCCGTGTATATTCTGGCGCTGTCTATTACTTGACCATGATGGACACATCTCTTAGAGATGTGTCCCATCGTTGCTCCTCTACAATGTCGATAAAAGTGGAGTGCGAAAAATGCCAGTCAGTGTCCTTCGTGTTGGCGTCTGGTGTGTCGACTGGGAGCCGAGACGAAGAGTCGGCATCCTAGTGTAGCCGGCGGACTTGTACAAGACAGCGCAGGTTAATTTCCGGAGACGTAGCGACACGGGCTCCGATAGGGATCCTTCAAGCTTTAAAGCCAGCATAGAGGTTGGGGGTCCGGGTTAACAGTGAAAATCTGCCCGTAGAATTGGAGGCGGGATTTCCTGCCTGCCCAAACGAGTTCGAGGCGCTGGAGCTTTGTAATTGAATAATTGCGCTTGGAAGGCGAAACAAGCGGGCTCGCGTATGCAATGATTCTATCATACCACGTTCATGGACCAGTGAGTGAGTACGAACTTTAGTGAGGTCCTGAGGAGAAATAATTAAAGCCAATTAATCCGGTGGCTCCACCTAGGTCGGGGCCGGTAGACAGAGTCCTTCTGCGACGGCCCGGGCCCTCTGGACAGCCTTGAGCTGAGCGATGAGCTCTGTGCTTCTGAGCGCTGAGTCCCAGGAGGACTGGTCAGGAAACTTCGTGCCCGCGTTGGCAGGGCACAGCCAGAGCATGTGTTCGAAGTTGTTGTATTCGTGGCCGCAGTGTGGGCATTCAGTAGGAAGGTCAGGATTGCTCCAGCTTTGTGTTGTTCGTGTGATGTATGTCCTAGTCTACAAGTGTCTGTAAGTGACGACCTGTGCTTTTTTGAGGTTTTGGTGAGGAGGAGGAAAAATTCTTCTTGCTAACCAATGATTTGAAGTGATTTCGTGGTATGATAGGAGCGGGTCTTTGTTGTCTAGATCCCTCCAGGCTGGGTTGAAGCGAGGGGGCGGACCGCAGACGCGGAATGTGAGTTCTCGCGCCAGTTTATGTGCCCTCTCGTTCGGATTACAGTCAGGAGGTCCGGTAAGGTTGCCCATGTGGGCCGGAAACCATGTGATGTGTGGGGACGTGAGGTTGTCTCCTCCCGTTTGTTGGGAGAAGATTTTGTTCACAACTGTAGCTGCTTTCCTAGAGACGAGGGCCACTGAGAAGGTTCTAATGGCTGCAACAAGACGGCAAGTTGGGCCAGTTGGTTGGGATTCATCGTAAGGATCGTAACAGCGCAAATAAGACGGGGACTAAAGGAAGGGAAAATGACAACACGGCGCTTCCTTTTGTCCTTCTCTTATTTGCGCTGTTACGATCCTTACGATGAATTCTAATGGCTGTTCTTGAGTCCGAGTAAATGGCGGAGGCTCTTTTGCAGCTTCGAAGGGCCACCGCGGTGGCCATTTCTTCTGCTTCGTGAGTGATGTTGATAACCACCGTGGCTGCGTTGACGAATGAGCCATGGCAGTCCACCACAGAGACCGCGTAGGCGCCTCGATTCCAATATCTGGCCGCGTCAACCAAGAGGACTTGCGTTTCGTTACGTTTGATGTTGTCAAGGATTGCCTTCGCTCTCGCTTTTCTCCGCCCTTCGTTGTGGATCGGGTGTGTAATGAATTCGGTTCGTGTCTTATTTAACCGGCCGAGGTGTTGCCTCGGGGCAGAAAGAAACAAAGCCAGCTGCAAATTAACAAGCACGAAAACCACACTTTATATAAAAAAACAACATCAAACAATACAGAGCAGGGACAGGATATTAATTCACTGAATCTCGACGTGAGTTGGCTGATGCTATGGTAACCAATTTAAAGTGTGCACGCATCAAACAGCGCGAGGTTCAACACAACGCTCTCAAGCTGAACGCGGTGGACGCGAAAGCTATACAAAGTCCGGGTTCTGCTCACTCAAGTCGTGAAGGAAAGTTCACCGCTGTTAAGTTACTGTTTAAAATGGTGTGGCTGACGAAGGTATGGGAGCGGCACTCACAGACGCTCAAGGACGGCCGAGCCGTGCAGCTGTCTGGCCGTCGCAACGTCGTCCCGTCTCCACAAACCACGAGACGCCACAGGTCGCCGGGAAAGCACTTTGCGTCTGGGTGGAGGCCTCTGGGAGCCCGGGTCCAGGAGCCCGTCAAGCCCGTACCTCCGCACCCCAGCAGCCTTCCTCGAACGGTCCCTGTTTAAGTCGTGCCCGGTAGACACTAGGCCATAAGGGAAACATCGATGCGGTTGGGTGAAGGCCTTGTACGCTTGGGTCCTTCTGGCCGTACGCGCGTACAACTCCGCACCCCAGCAGCCATCCTCGAACCGCCCCGCTGACGTGTCTCTCTCGTCCTTCTCTTCTTCAGATTCCTTTTTTTTTGCGACGCTCGGCGCGCTCGTGCCAAAGCCGCGTGGCACGTCGTCGCTGTCGTCTTCATGGCTCACAAAGCTCGCGCGGCGCCGTAAATTCGCAACTGCTTGATGCTCTGTCAATGACAACTAAGCGCACATCATGACAGGGTGTACGTTCCTTGGGATTGGATCAACGGTTATTGACCTCTTGGCAATAGTGCATAGTTGCGACTTCTCTGGTGGCATGAAGACGGGCTGTATACCTGCTTCTAGTAATATCTCGATGCCCGCCCTTGTGAGTGAGAGCCGACTAATTTGGGCATTTCGCTGTGCTTCAAAAGTTCTGTTGCCGTGTTGTGTAGCCCCGATTGGAGGAGTCGTTCCGTGCTAGTGTTTCTAGGGAAGCTTAGGACCTTTTTCAATCCTGTTCTGATTAGTATGTCGATTTTGTTCAGCTCTGTCTTCTTCCAGTTGAGGATGGGGGCGGTGTAGGTTACGTGGCTGATGAGGAAGGCGTGAAATTCTTTCATGAGGTTGTCCTCTTTCAGTTCGTCCCTTCTGCTGGTGACCCGTGATACGACCCTGGTGAAGTTGAGTGTGCTCTTTGTGATGCGTTTTAGTGCCTCCGCATTGTCATTGCTGTAAGCCCCAATGACCCTGCCCAGGACCTTAATTGTGTTAGATCTGGGGATGTTTCCTCCGTCCCTGGTGTGTAGGTGAACGGGTAGGAAGCTAAGGGGATATCTCTGCCTGGGGCCTTGTTTGCACAGGAGGAGCTCTGATTTGCTGGGGGAGAGCTTCAGTCCCGTGTCTGTAAGGAAAGCTTCCGTGGTGTCCAGCGCTTGCTGTAGGTTTTGCTCCATAGTGCCTAGCTGGCCCCTCGTGGACCCAATGGTGATGTCGTCCGCGTAAATCGCGTGCCCTATCCCCGGGACTTTCGAGAGTTTGTTTGCGAGATCGTTCATTGCGATGTTGAAAAGAAGCGGCGAAAGCACTGACCCTTGCAGGGTACCGATGTTACCTAGCATGTGATTTCTGCTTCTGATTTGTCCGACGTTTATTGTGGCCGTTCGGTTATCCGAAAACGATCTTACAAAATTGTGGAAATCTACTCCGAGATCTTAAGTGGATATTTCGTTCAGGATGTGTTCGTGCCTGACCATGACGAAGGCCTTGGTTAGGTCGAGCGCCAGGATGCCTTTTACATCCCTGGATTTGTTGTCTATGACGGCGCTCCTGATGAGTAGCATGGCGCCTTGTGTGGATAGGGATTTTCTGATGCCTATGAGATTGTGTCGGAATAGGCCGTTTTCTTCAATGTGCTCTCCAATTCTATTGTGTATGACATGTTCCGCGACCTTCCCGAGGCATGACGTAAGGGGATGGGCCTCAGATTCTCTGCATGGAGTGGTTTTCCGGGTTTGGGGATGAGGACTACATTGGCAGTTCGCCATTCGTCCGGCACCCGGCCTTCAGCCCATGCCTCGTTAATTTTGCTCGTAATGATTTGTATGGCTTTGTCATCTAAATTTCTGAGTAGTTTGTTAGTCCATCTGGGCCGGGGGCCGAGCGTCCGTTTAGGTCGTGAAGGGCATGCACAATCTCCGAAACTTCGAAAGGACGATCCAGCGAGAGTTGAGGTGTCCCCTTGTACTCGCGTGTCGGGTCGTCCCACGGGACTGAGTTGCTCTCTACCGGCAGGTAGATGTCGGCCAGGGCGTCAGTAAAGTCCCGCGGACTCGTGCCTTCTTTCGTGTGAAGATGAACGAGCCTTTCGATTGTTAGTCGGGCGTTACTCTTGGTCGGTTTGTTGCTGTCGGCGAAGAGGTTCTTGAGAAGGCTCCACTTGCTTCCCCTTCTCATTTTACCGTCCGCCTCATTACACACCTCGTCCCATTGCTGCGCATTCAATTTTCTAAAGTGTTCTTCGATCTCTTTGTTGATTTTCGTCAATTTAGACCTCAGCCTCCTGTTTAGCTTCTGCTGTTCCCATCTTTGTCTTAGCGCGTTCTTGGCCTCCAGGAGGTGTGCGAGTCTGGAGTCCATGGCTGGTACCTCTAGGTCCGCGCTTATTTCTTTAGTGGCGTTGGCCACCGTAACTTTAAGATTTTCCAGGAGCTCTACGAAGGTTTCTCCTTGTCTGTCCTCGTTATCCCTCATTCTTCTGAAGAGGTCCCAGTCGGCGTAGGTGTACGTCTGGGGAGGAGTGCGTGTGATGTGGACTTTGATTTCTAGGATGCAATGGTCACTGCCAAGGTCCTCTTGCAGGTGGTCCCACGACGCTTCAGCGTTTCCGAGGAACGTCAGGTCCGGGGTGGTGTCCCTCTGAACCGAGTTGCTTCTCGTCGACGGGAACCTTGAGTCCGTGATGAGTTGCATGCCTAGCATGCCTAGGGTGTCCGCGCACTCGGCAAGGTTTCTCGCTTTCCTGTCATTGGTGGCGTAGCCCCAGACGGTGTTGTGCACGTTGAAGTCTCCGGCAACAATTAGTGGCCTGTCCTTGGCTTGCGACGCGGCTGATGTGAGAAGTTTGTTGAAGTTCCTGAGTCTGTCTGTCGGGGAACTGTAGACGTTTAGTATGTAAAGGTTGGTCTTTAGAGCCTGCCTGGGAATAATTTCTGGGAGCATGGATTCCAGGCCTTTCTTGTATGTCGGAGTGACCCTTTCCACAAAGGTGACGTCTTTGCGGATGAGAGTGGCAATGCCCCTGGCTTGTTTGAACTCGGGGTCTAGGGTCGGCCTGGAAACCCTGTACCCCGAGAAGGACATGTTTTGAATGTTTTTTTCCGCTCCGCACTCTTGTAGGATGATTACGTGTGGCTTTTCTTTGCATGACCTGACGAATTGCGTTATCTTAGCTTTCTTTTTGTTGAATGAGTTGCAGTTCCATAGCCAGACCTTGAAAAATTGCGGTGCGTTATCCATTGTAATGGTTTGGCATGGCCCCATTTATGCTGCGCTCACTCATTGGACCTGGTGGCCTGGAGGGTGCGGGCGGGACAGGTGGGGGTCCCAGAGCAGACATGGGCCCTGAGCCCGGTGGGGGGATTATTTTCGTGGTTTTTGGACGTCCATGGGCCAAAACAGTTCCAATTTCATAGCCACTCGCGTCTCCGAGCACTTCAGTTGCAGCGTGTTCATCGAAGTGGGCGGGAATAGGCGGAGTAGTAAGCAGCCTCATTAGGTGAAAGAAGGCTGGGCCTTAATTGAGACCTCAAGAAAACGTAATGTCTTTCCCGGGAAGATCATTCAGTGGGCCGGCTATGTCTTCAAAATATCTGACAAATCGGTGCAAACATGAGCTCAATCCCACAAAGCTTTGGTGAGATCCATGTGGCCTCCAGATGAGTCGACTTGATGCCCCGGATAGTAATTCTGACCGACGTGTAATTTCGAAGAACTTGCAGCCCATCCGAATAAATGCTGACTCAGATGAATGCAAAACGGGTAGATACATTGCAAAGATCGGAGAGAACACGATCAAGTCGCCGAGGTATAACTGGCAGATACACCATTTAAAGCTGTGCAAAAGCATGTCCATGATTTGCTCTGCTTCAGACAAACCATATTCTAAAGTGATAGAGGTCATCAGCAGTAACAAATGCGGTCTGTTCACGGTCCCTTTCATGGACGTTATCCTGCGAGTAACCAGATTGCAGGTCGATTTGGGAAAAAACTTGGAGAACGCTTAAGCTTCGCCTTTAGGAGTGTAACGCAATAGTATTCAAATATCCCTGAGTGCTTCTCACACTTCCCGGCAACTGCAGCTTATGTAACCGTAATGTTCATCTGCCAACGTTATCGGCGAACGCTATGCGCGAAGGCGAGCTTTCTGTTTCTTGTTGTTCTTTCTGGACGCGCGGCTGCATACGCTGCTGCAGCGTATGCGCGGAGGCGAGTGCCATTTGGATCACGTTGCATAGAAGCGAGCGGAGCGTGCCGCTCCCGCTCAGACAGACCTCAAAAGGCAGCTCGAAAACGTGTTTGTGTTTCAGTTTCTGCGTAACAAAATTATGTTTGCTCGTATATTCAAATTACAATCTGACGCTATCACGACTCTGCGTTGTCTGTAAGTCGTACTTTGCGAATTTACTGATGCATTTTACTTTGAGAAATTTAATTAGTTCAGTAACGCTTGTGCGCCACGTGGAGAGCCAGCGTGCTTCAGAATGATTTTTTCCCCTATCGGACAACGCCGCCGACGCCGACACCAACGCCTGCACCGACACCGGATTTGCAGCGACACGGGGCCCTTAACGTTGTCGGGTTAAAATAGGTCGCGCATGAAGGCAGTTCCGTATGTCATCAATACGCCGAAGCAGCATAGACATCTTTTTTGGTGATCTTATTGAGATGTAGATAATCTACGATGAAGTGCCAAGTGTTGTCCTTTGTTTTCGCTAAGACAACATAGGAAGTCCACAGACTTGCGGACGGCTCAATAATGTCATTTGTAGGCATCTTGTCAACGTGTTGCTGAATAACTCTGCGCTCGAATGATGTCCCGCTGTAGGGTTACCGGCGATTTTTGAGTTAAGGGACGCTCGTAGTCGTAAATATAGTAGGTGATGAGCAACTGATGAAGGTCGTTCACTTCCGAGGGCAGAAAATCCAGAGCAATCATGTTTCTGATATCATTGTTCACTGACGGAAAAGACGGTAAAGATCGCCGAAGTAGGATAAGGTGACAGCAATGAAATCTGGAAATCCTCTGCTGGCGACACAGCGGCCCAAGCATTACCTTGGGAAAGAACTTGAGGACAGAGTCCAACGTTTAAGAGAGTCAGACTAGTCTTGTGAGAAGAAGCGGTCACAATTGTGCGTGGTAATGAACAGTTGTGCGACGAAAGGACGCGGGGAGAGGGCAGAACCACATGGTCACCATCCTGTACACTGGGGTAGCGTGGAGGGACAATAGCGGTCAGTGCTAGCGGCGGCAAACAAACTCGGCAAAAGAGAGCTGGTTCTGGACTCTGTCGGAAACGTTTGGTGAAATGGGCAAGTCCACTTCAACCAACCCTTCAATGACAGGGCACCTTTAAGACGTGTTCGCCCCCTGATTATTCGAAAAAATCTGTAGCTTCCACATTGCTGCAGGGAACTGCTGAAACAGTATACGACCCCACGCTCAGAACTTAGAAGCCGAGTGTCTTCACCCACTGGGCTATACACCTACGCTTGCAGATGGTGAACCTATATGCTAACCATATGAATGTGTTGCACCAGCAATACATAACAAATGTCAAAGGAGAACAGTTTCTATGAAGGCTTTGTTTAAATATTTAGTGATGGTGAAATAAAAGCCATCTCTAGGACCGCATGTACAGCCGACTACTCCGGTAGACATCACAAAATTCCGCTTTTACCAAAATTTAATGCAAAGCACGCCACATCCTCGATTGGCTTCTATGGTCGCGAGATGCGCCTTCCGTTGGGGCGTTCCTTCACCGACCGAAATGTCACCGATCTCTGAGGGCTCATGCGCTTCAGGTCGCTCAACACAGACAGATAAGCAGTAACTGAGTTGATAAGGATGATAATGAGTGATGAGGGGTATATGCGTCTCATCACGGTTGATAATGGTTTGCGCGGGTGGATCAAGTGCTAAAGAGTGATAATGGCTTTAAATAGTCGGAGCCATTCTGATAACGTTGATGAGGACCGATAAGGGTCGGATCAAGTTCAATAAAGATAATCAGGAACCGATAAAGGTTGAGAAAGGTTGTATCATGTTTGATAAGGTTTATAAGGACAGATAAGAGTTGATAAGGATCGGATCAATTGCAATAAGGCTGATAGCGACCGATAAGAGTTTATAAGGGTCGTATCGAGTCCGCTAGGGATTATAACGACCGATGAGGGTTAATAAGGGTTTATAATGGTCGGACCAAGTTTGATAAGATTGATAATGACACCGGGCTGCATGGAAATCAGCATGTGGCACAATGCCTAAACATAGCAGGACAACTATGGTGGAGTTTCTGCACAATTTTTTTGCTTCGATCTACTGCTTTCTTTGAAAATGGTTTCTTAGCTGCAAAGACAGGATATATTTCACATTTTATATCACTAGCTAGCCTTTTCCTGATATATTCCCGGAAAGTCTAAAAATTTTCAAATAAAGTGGCGTAGTGCATGCTGACAATTCAATACTGCTCATGATATATGCTCCTTCTATATGTTTTCTTTTTAACGCGATAGCGTTAAGGGCCCTGTGTCGCAGAAAATCCAGCGTCGGTGTTGGCGTTGGTGTGGGCACCAGCGTCCGCGGCCGAGAAAATCATCATCAACCACGCAGGCCCTTCGAATATATTTAGGTACATGTATATGCCACGCCTTCTTATATGATGTCCGGTATATGGGGGTATATTGCCACATCATTCTATCACTAATGTTGCTCATACCTTGTCTTACATTTTTGACACAGCTTTTCCTCGGAATTTTGAAAATGAGAATCCACAAACAAATGCCATGACACAAAACTCCCACAGCACATGCATTTTATGTTAAATCTTCTCAGACTGAAATATTAAAAGTGCGAAAGAGAAACGTAAACCTGAAAATTATGAATTTTGTTTTGGCGCGGTTGTGCACTATCTGCGGGATCGGCAAGAGGCCGCGTTTCTACCAGAAAGCTCGCATTCGTTCATAGCGTTCGCCGTCAGCGTTTTCCGGTTACATGAGCTGCAGTTGTCGCGAAGCGGGAGAAGCAGTCAGGAATATTTGAATGCTATCGCGTTCCACTCTTAAAACCGAAGCTTAAGCGTCCTCCCAATTTTTTTAGTAAGTATACCATGTGTGGAAACTACGTGTTCTTGAAACTGCGTGACCTTGAAAAAACGCTTCAATTTTAGGTCACCTTTATTTTCATGATTGCAATACATAAAGAACACAAAAGACTCCTACTAAAATTTCTTTTGATCCATTATAAACATATTTGTTCAATTTCAGACTAAATACACGGCATTCTGACGACTTCAGAAACTTTAAGAAAATGCCATTTCCCACAGATTTATAAGCAGTACGTTTGATGTTATCGCTGTCTGAATAGATTTTTTTTCGCAGTTTCGCTTAGAGGGGTGTCTGGCGCTGCCATATCTGCAATCTTTCGAACGTGACCCGTAATAAATTACTTACTGTACTATCTCAAAAAGACAAAATATGATATGCTGAAATAGATAAAATACCAGTCATCAATGTTTCACGATGTTGGTCTGATGTCATGTGAAATACATCTCTACATGTCATTCTGGAATACCTGAATTAAAGCATGAGGACCGAGTGGCCCATGCATTCTTAGTGAACGCTGTTCGTAAGAAACGTCCTTCACTCAAAGTTTCTTGATTTTGCGGTAACATTGAATTTGCAATTCCTACGATTATTTCATTATCTTGGCACTTCACAAAAAAAGCAAGCACTTACTGCCCTGATCCGTAACAGCAGGCATCACTTGTGAAGCTGAAAAAAGAACAAACGTTATAGCCTATCCGGTAATACAACACACTAAATTTACTGAAAGACAGTGCGGTCTAATAATAAAGGTCCCGTCCAAAGAAACGTGGACAGAACAAGAATGCACCGGTCTTGTGCGGTCCAGTTAAAATATGTATATGCAGGGTTGAGGAGCCTCAGACATGTTGGTCGATGTTGTTCGAGTTGGTGCCACCGCAAGCGAAGCAGTAGGTGGCGTGTAAATACTGCTGATGCATGTTGAAGCTGCACTCCGTAGGCGACGAGGCGTCACTGGCTAATCCGACGCGAAAGACAACCCATGTGAGGAAACTGCGTCATCACCTCAACAAAATCCCGTGTTGGTGTCTCCGCCACGCTGATAATGCCGAAGCGCTCACTGTCGGCGCTCGATGGTGTCAGGATGCACTACTTCGCTTCACCGCTCCTAGATGGTGGCACCATCTCTTCTGTTACGCGTTCCTCGCGCACGTCACATCCGTTACAGGAAGTTAATCGTGTACAACGGCATAAAACCCTTCTGTGTTAAAAAATTAAGTGAAAAGAAAACGAGTGCTGAAATTCCGCGTTTCTAGGCATGGAGTAAGCGGAGGACTAGGAGATGGAAGGCGATTCAACTTCTAGTTAACGTCCATCAAAGACAATGTCTCCCTGAGCATGTTCGTGGTGAGAATAGCGCGGGGTCACTGCGCACGGCACTGCATCGCGCCACCCCACGCGTCAGGAATGTAGGATGAGCGTCGGACTGCCTAAGGATTTTCACCTCACATCGTCGGGATCGGACTAAATTTTTACACTGCACATACCTTGTAGAACGGCCGAAATTTTTATATTGCAGTGCCCTCAGGATCAGCCTATAGCTTTAGACTGCACTTATCTGCGGGAATGGCCAAGATTTTTTACCCTGAACCATATCTGTCCATATTGACACTGGTATATCAACTCTTATCTGTCCTTATAAACCTTATCAAACATGATAAACCATATTGATGACTGGTATTCGGGATCGACACAGGAAAGAGGGTAGAAACATACCCGATACGGAAAAGTGGGGTTAACTTGCTACGAAAGACATTGTCTTCAAAACGCAACCAGCCTCATCTGCACTTGATATTTACGTAATGAGACGCAAGCTTGGTTGCTTACAGACTTGTTCTTATGAATCATGTAAGTACTCTGCATAATAAGCCTACCGGTCCTTGGGACTTAAGTAGCATATGATCCTATGGCTCTGTAGTCCCTCTGCGTATTATATATATATATATATATATATATATATATATATAATATATATATATATATATATAGTAGAACTTGTTCCTGCCTGCACCACATAACGGGCTACACACCTTTTTATGTACAGCTTGGCTACTACGCACCATTATCCTCGACTCCCTCTTTCTCTCTCTCTCTCTCTCTATATATATATATATATATATATATATATATATAACGGTGAGTAGCCCGTTGTGTGGTGTGTTTATATATATGAACGAGAAGAAAGGGAACCGAAGGGCCCGATTTTCAATAATCATATCATAAGAAGCCAACAATGACAATGGATGGGAAAACGGCTCCGCGGTAGCTCAATGGTGAGACCATCGCACGCGTAATGCGAAGACGTGGGTTCGTTCCCCATCTACGGACACTTGTCTTTTTCATCCGTTTTCATTTCCATTAATTTATCATTTCTTTAATTCAATTATTAAGTACAATTAATTTCCCCTATGTTATTCTTGGTGTCATTTGCTGGCTTCTTGTCTTTATATATATATATATATCATTGGTTAATTGTCGGAGTCATGCGGGAGGTAGTGGCCGAATACTGCACCAGGGAGGCCAATTCCTGTTCTGGTGAGGGAGTGACTTAGTGGGCCTTCCTAGTTTGGTTGCGCCTAAACTAGCATAGCCCCACTAGCTCACTGTAATATATTTTATTTCTTGCCGGTGCCAGGCATCACTTCATGCCTGCAAATCTAGTGAACTGGAGTAGGATTCTAAATTACGACCTTCAGATTTGAGGCCGGGCGTTCTACCTATGCTCCACGACACCACCCTCATGATTCCGACAATTCACCCATGGCCCTCAGTCCCCAGCGGCTGCGGAGCACCTGACCAAGGCGGCGTTGAGCTAGACCTCCGACGTGGCAGAGGGTGCTAAGAGTCTCTGGGTCCGGACATGCCGCCAATGCCGCCAACGACCAAACCCTGGCCGTCCAGAGTGCCCGCGATCGGGCCATCAAGCTCGGCTTGGCGGTCCCTACGTGGGACTAGCCGGGTGGCGCAGGGTCTCCCCTGCTTCTTCTCTGGACCTCAATAAAGTTATTTCACTCACTCACTCACTCACTCACTCACTCACTCACTCACGCTATTTCATCGATTTAGCGGGAGCCCCATAAGCTGCCCCAAAACCTTTCGTCAACAGATGGCGGCGCCCATCGAAGCGACGGCTGTAACCTAGCACCAAACTGGGCTGCATTTGTGGTAACGCGTGAACTTCGTAAGCTAGGAGAAGTGATTGCGGTTATCGCTTTCTGTCAACTAACATGTGTTATGAAGATTTATTCATTAGACGCCGCTGATTTCGAATTCAATTGTCGATTTCATGGCTCGTAGACCTAACACGGATTGACTTGGCTAGGTGAAGGTAGGTAAAGTTGGTTACTCAAAACTAAGCGCAACAAGTTGCTTGCTGCTAATAGGATAAGTTCTGAATTGTAATTAAACGCGAAAACCCGGAAATATATATTACTCTTCTTATCATAAAATGGTATATTTTATCTTAATATTTATAACAACTTTTCTTTGACGCCGTAGTCAGGCTGCAAGCGCATCGCGCTATCCGCAAACGCAAAGCGCCTAAAACTCTTCACTCCTGCATGCCCCAACGCTAACACACGCAAAGCTCTTTGGGGCCCCAAACTTTGGGGGCCCCTATTCTAAAACTTTATAAGCACATCAACATGGTTTGTTTGTTTTTTTTGACAGTAACCGGTTGTCACAGCATAATCACTGTTATGAATTTGTTGTTTACCTTTGCCCTTTGCGCGTCGTCGCGGCTTTTACCATTTCGAGCGAGTTACGTTCGGAACGTGCTGGTCACCGAAAACGATTGCGCGCTTCTTACAATGGTGTGCCGTTTTGCGCAGTAATCTTTTAAAGCTTCGCTTACAACGATTTAAACAGTGAGTGGCATGTGTTGTCTGACACTTTATTTTAACGCATGTTCTTGCCGTGCTAGAGACCTAAGATGGCGGCAAGGTTGATGTAAATGGACAGTACATAGAGCATGTACCAGCTAACGCGGGCCAAGCTAATTGAAAAAAAAACGAAAACAAGATAGGACGATGATACAATTGACTCGAGATATCATAGCACGAAATACTTGTTTTAGCTTGTAAAAAAAAAAAAGCCGTGAGCACGTCGCAAATCGCTGGACAGCTGAACTTCTAGGCCGCAGGCAGAGATGACGTGAGAGATCGATGATGCTAAACATTATTTTGCGTTCACGACAGCTAAAAAGCACAATTCGTAGTTATTATTACTATAAATAACTAAAAATAACTTAGTACTATCTCCCATAATATAAAAGTACTGATTTCGCCCTCTGCAGCGATTCGCTGGAACTTAAGAGCTTCCTGGGCCAATCAAAAAGTGTTCTCTGCAAGCACGATGTCGCTGTTGTTGATGTCAAGGGCCGACCATCACGTTGCACGGACATTTTGTTACGATGGGTTGTGCAAAATAGGATTGCTGTAGTCGAATGTGAAAATGTATACACTGTAAGGAAGAAGTGCGTCGTGTAGAGCTCCGCAGCCGGATCACCAGCGCTACTGAAGTGGGGCTCGGGCTCGACGCTGTTCCTGGTGCGCCTGGCTAAACCTACGCTGTTGTGTCTTCTTGTCGGCGTCCTTCGTGTCGTCCACAGCCGTGTTAGACTTCCTTGTCATATTTGGTGGAGGTTTGTTGGGTATCCTGTAATCCTGGAATTGCGCAGCCGGATCCTCCCTGTCATCATGACCTCCGCAAGCGCCACGAGCTTACCACCACCTGCTCCCCAGTCCTCCGTATGTCCCCGCACACTCCGTCAGCGGGACCCTCCCATATTTAGCGGTGCTGATGGCCACGACGTTGATGACTGGCTATCCTCATACGAACGCGTGAGTCTTAACAACAAATGGGATGACACCACTAAATGGACCACCGTCCCTTTTTACCTCACCGGAATTGCCCACTTGTGGTTTCGCAACCACAAAAGCGAAGTCCCAAGCTGGACTGTGTTCAAGACAAAGTTCAGCGAGGTCTTCGGCCGCCCTGCTGTTCAAAAGCTTCGTGCCGAACAGCGTCTGCAGTCGCGCTCTCAGCATCCTGGTGCGACCTTTACGGGCTACATCGAAGATGTCCTCGATCTCTGCAAACGCGTCGATGCATCCATGACTGAGGGCAACAAAATCAAACATATACTGAAGGGCATCGACGAGGACGCGTTTCAGATGCTGATTTCAAAGAGCCCCTCTACTGTTGCCCAAGTTATTGAACTCTGCCAAAGCTATGACGAACTCCGCCGTCAACGCCTCCTCACCCGCCGTCCTGTTCCCCGTCAGGAATCGTTGTCCGGCTTCACCTCTCCTTTTCACGATTCCAACCTCCTCTCGCAGTTCAAGGCTTTCGTCCGGCAAGTTGCTCGCCAGCTCTCCCTTATCTCCAACCCGCCGGAGTCCAGTTCGTCCCTTAGTCCGACCCTACGACACGTTATAGAATATCAAGTGTCCGAGGTCCTTCCTCTGGATCGGGCGCCTCAACTAACCGCCCCACTGACTTACGCCGATGCAGTCGCACGACCACGCCCACCGCCGTTCCGGGCTCCGCCTCCGATGCCTAGCCCTGTTTTACCTCCACGCCACCACGACCTCCAGTCCATCGAGCTATTAATCCCTGGCGCACAGCGGACAATCGGCCCATCTGCTATTCGTGTGGTATACCCAGACACGTTGCACGCCTGTGCCGCCTCCATCCACTTCATCCACGTGACGACCCACGCACAGCAGCGTACGACCATCCGTTGTCTTACGCTCCAGACCACGAGTTACCTCTTCCCCGCCTTAGCCTTCGCCCAGTTTCTGACCGCCGTTCTCCTTCTCCTCGTCGTCGCTCGCTCTCCGCGATGCGTCGACGTCCCTCTACCGCTGACACGGAAAACTAAGTGGCGCAGTTCCCGAGGCAAGAACTGCGTCATCGTCGCACCGCTCAAGCCCTCTTCTTTCGCCGCCCAACGTTATTGATGTCGCTGTTGAAGGTGTCTCTGTCCTTGCCCTCATTGACACAGGTGCCGCCATATCTGTGATTGCCGACAAACTATGCCGCTCAATACGAAAAGTCACGACGCCTTTCTTCGGTCCATTACTCCGCACGGCCACAGCACAGCACGTCCAGCCGGTGGCTGCGTGCACCGCCAGACTTGAAATTCAAGGAGTGCTCTACATCGTCGAGTTCGTCGTTCTTCCCCACTGTTCCCACGATATTATTTTAGGTTGGGATTTTCTCTCTCGTCACCAAGCTGTCATTGATTGCTCCCGTGCAGAAGTCGTCTTCTCTTCGCTTGGCAATGCCATATCTGACGACGTTTCACTTTCCTGCACCAAGTTATCCCTCACTGACGACATTCAGATCCCTCCGCACGCATCCGTTCTGGCACCTGTATCCCGTTCCATTGCCTCCGACTCTACCGTACTCTTCACACCTTCCACTGTTTTCGTTCGTCGCCACATCTCACCACTCCTGACCGCGCTGCTTGGCCTTCACGCAGGTGCTACTCACCTTCCTGTCTACAACCACTTCCCATTCCCGATTACGTTGCTTCGCGGTGAATCTCTCGGCACTGTGGAGCCTTACGACACAATTACCGCGTTGGAACTTCCTAATGGATCGTCCGAGGTCAACACCCTCTCCGGTAGTCCCGTACCTGCCACATCGCCTGAAGACGTTTTCAGCCACGTCATCGACAACGCCCCAAGCAGCGCCATGACCTCCTCCGTCTCCTCGACAAATTTCGCCCTGCTTTTGACAGCCATAGCACTTCTCTGGGTCGAACGACGACTTTATGCCACCGGATTGACACCGGTGCTCACTCACCGCTACGGAAGCGACCATACCGCGTATCTTCCTTGTCATAACACAAATAAAACTGCAAATAAAAATGGCTATATTTGGCAAGGAATTTTTTTGCACTTTTTTCTGTTTGGCTACATTTGGGCCACAAATTCTCTAGCTTTTGGCTACGCCGCCTTGTCGGACGTGGCAACAAGGCTCGGAGATTTTCGATGAGATCAGAACGGGAAACTCGTCGAGCAGCGTCGGAAGTCTTTACCTGCTTTTAGCCTCGCAACGTTTTTATATAAATACGCATTTCGTGACGCAGCTAAACGTCGCCTCCCCTCCCTCCCTCCCGTCCCCCCACGGCCTTTTGCACAACGGAAGAAGTCGCGTTTGCTCTCCACCGTGCGTTCGCTCCCCGTCAAAAGCGCGCGTCCCTCGCACATACAGCATACGGCGCGCGGCGACGATTTCATCGCCATTGGACTCCATATGGAACCTCACGGCGACACCGATGGCAGAAATTCGCTTGGAGTGTCCATATAATTGCTATCGCAATAAAACAAAAGAAACACTCTCCTGGCAGGTGCGCCCCCTCGCATACCCTTTGTTACCATTAGAATCCTCTCCCCTACATACCATTGGCTGCGTCGTTCCTAACTTGTGGACACTACTGAATGGACACTTGTTCACGTGTGGGGTACTCACAAAGTACCAACTTCGTGTATCTTCCTTTTTCTATTTTTTTGACACCACTGTATGCACGCGCAAGTTTGTAGTCAGAGTATAGCGCCACTGTATGTGCGCCCAAAGTTTGTAGTGACGTTGATTTCCCTCTCTCTCCTACTTACGTTGAGTTTCACATGAGTCAATATACGTCTTGGCTTGCATGACGTCACTAAATATGCACGCGCTTGTGGTGATAGACCAGGTACCAGTTTTATGTGTGTATATTGTTCGTAATTGCGCATAAGCTGTGCCTGCTCCTAGCCTTATTCTTGCAGCAAATGCCGCAGCAAGCAGCAACGCTAAAGCTCACGTCTCACCCTAATGGACGCCGCAAATTATTTGTGTGTGATTATTGAACATGGAATAAAATTTGTGTTGTGACCTGTAGTCTTAGCGCTAGCCTAGCTCGTCCATCTTCGCGGATGTGCTATAATTATGTATATATGTCCTCTCTGAATATTTAGAAAAGCGAAAAACTGGTTCATCACAAATACTTTAGGAGTTTCAGTGTCTTGTGTTAGAATGCATCATCGCGTTCTAACGGGCATGACCATTGTTTACTTTCTCGTCCTGTGTCTCGCGTTTTTAGTATACTGTTAATGTACGTGTACCGATAAGCTTAAAACAATATGCTGCAGTGAGTAGTGCGGTGGCGTAGCCCCACGGTAAACATGAAATACGCTGTTAGGAGTACATCTGTTTGTTTTTCACAAAATATAGTGCTAGAATTTTGTAAGAGTAGTGGGAAGCGTAAAGTAGGAAGCTATTGGAAGTATCGGCCAATGTCTTTGAGATGCCTGTGCTTCTACGTGCTTGAGCACATTCTCTTAAAGTGGGGCTGAAAACCCCCTATTACCAAAAACCTATGCAACTAGAACAGATGTTATGGCTCCTTTACTAGAAATTAAAGCAAGCATACCAATCTCGCAAGCTAGTCATATACTTGACCTGTATTATTTCAATGATAGACTATGCTAATATGAGCCATTTCAAACTAGATTATTCGACCAAAATAAGAAAGTGCACGAACACTTGAAGGCGCATTCATAATCTGGTACTCCCGAAGGTATTTTATTAGCAAGAGTTTTATGCTTTCATGAATTGCTTGCATTGGCCCAATACTCAAAACACGGGAGACCGATTCGTTTTCTAGCTGTTGAAACGTTGCTTGAGTGTCAATAGCATACTGCATGTTGCTCTGAGGGAACTTTTTGATCATTGACAATACTGACACCTGTACTTATTTATCCTCTTTCCTAGGAATGTATCTCACCCACGAACTTAATGTTGCTGCTTAGATACATAAATTCCGCTTAATTACATAATTAGTCGTAAATAATTAATTAGCTCCTCAAATGTTATAATTATATTAAGAGTGTCAATGAGAAACTGGTAGAGCAACATGAAAAGCTCCCGATACAGCTTTGTGGTTCTCAATATTCGCTACTTAAAGGTGTTTTTCCGAGCGTGAAATGAATGAATGAATAAAACATTTATTGAAAAATATATGTTGCAGTAGTAATTGCTCGAGAGGGTCGGGCGCGTCCCCATTCCGGGACTTCGTTGAACAGGGCTGCCACCCGCGCCGGCTCCACGAGGTTCCGCTGGTCCTCGAGAGCCGGGCTGGACAAGGCCTCCTCCCACTCCTCCCACGTCGGCTGCGTAATATGTGCTATTCTGCTATTAGCTTGGCAGGACCAAACCGTGTGGTACAGGTCAGCCTGGCCACCACAGAATTTACATGTAACGTTAAAATGTTCGGGATCTAATTTGGCCAGCACGGCCGGGCCGTCTGCCGTAATACATAGTTTGCAGCCTGCACAGATGAGCCTCTTCTACTTTACTAAGTCGCTTAGCGGGATGAGGTAGTTTGCCTTCGCAGGCGATATAGTTGCAGCATATCTGCGTATGGTGTAATCGGTGTTGGTAATTGAATTCCCCGGCCTGAGGGGTCGGTAGACAGAGCCTGGGGAAGGAAGGCTAGGGCCGAGTTGTGTGCCAACACGTTTCCGGCTACCCCCTGGTGACCCGGCACCCAGACGAGCTGCTTTCTCGTGGCTTGTGTTCGTGCCTGCCATATAATGGCGTGAGCTAGATGTAAAATTGGTCCTCTCATGTAGTTCCTATATGCGACCTTAGAGTCGGTAAGTATATAGTCCGCAGAAGAATGCGTTGCTGCGGGGGCGATTGCGGTTTCTTCTACAATCGATACATCCGAGCATCTTACTGATAGGACGTCCACAACCTGATTTTGATGGATGACTGCTACTGTGGAAATCCCTCCCACTGGACCCGCAGCGTCAACGAAGTAGGCTCCCTGTGCGCTGCTATAGCGTTCATTCAGGGCTTTAGCTCGAGCAGCTCTTCTTCCTTGGTGGTAATCTGGGTGCATGTTGCGGGGCAAAGGCAATGTCAGGAAACAGCACCGCCATTCACGGGGTATGTCTTGCCTGCCTTACACAGGAGGAATGGAAATGTAGAGATCATCCAGGACCTTCCTGCATGTTTTGGTAGTGCTCAGACGCATAATTTGGTTTGTGAGATGAGCCTCGATAAGCTCCTCGGCCGTGTTGTGCAAACCTAATGTGAGAAGCAAGCCGCGAGGTGGATGCTTTAGGTGGTTAATTTAGTGCCTTCTTGTAGACGTTACGGGTAAGAACATCTAATTTGTGTAGGCAACATTTTCGTAACTGAAGGTAAAGGGTGCTGTAAGTTATCCTGCGTGTGACGAAAGCCTGTATAAGCCGTGGGATGTCGTGTTCCTGCAAGCCGCGGTTCCTGTTGGCGATTCTGGAGATCATATGCGTGATTTTCTCGCACGTGCCTTGTAGGTTGGTCAGTGCGGCCGCGTTGGCCCCGTTGTTGCTGAATGTGACTCCGAGAATCCGGATTTTGTCTCGTTCAGGAATGGGAGTACCACGTACCTGAATGTTAACCGCTGCCGTGTCTCCCTTCATCCGGAACAGCCGCATTTCAGATTTCTCAGGTGCGCACCGGAGGCCGCATCCTTCTGCTTGGTCTTGTACCTCGTCGATCGCCATTTGGAAAGCTTCTTCGATTTGTCCTAGATTTCTGCATGTAGTCCAGATTGTGATGTCATCTGTGTATAGTGCGTGTTGAATGTGCGGTATGGCATTGAGCTTTCCTGGGAGCTGCATGAGTGCTATGTTAAAGAGCAGCAAGAAGAGGACGGCTCCTTGGGCGTCGCTCTAGTGCGCAAGCTTGTTGGTGCAGACCTAATGTGTCCAATTTTGATGATCGCCTTGCGACTGGTTAAGAATTTCCTGATTAGAAAGTTATTCTGCAACAGTCCGTTCCCTGCAGATGATCTAATATTTTCAAATGCTGGAAGTGGTCAAATGCCCCCTTGAACTCCAATGCGAGAATGGCCCTGTGATTATTTGCTGTTATGTTCTATAACTTCTCTCTTCAGATGCATGCAGAACCTCTTTTGTAGATAGATGAGTCCTGAACCCGAACATTGTGTCGGGGATGAGTCCACGGTCCTCGAGATAGGTGGGTACTGCTTTCTCCATGAGTTTACCCGCACATGACGTGAGGGATATGGGGCGGAGGTTATTGATGTTAACTTCTTTGCTTATTTAGAGATGAAGCTGACCTCTGCCGTTTTCCAGGCTGTGGGCGAGGTGCCGGTTCGCCAGCACTCATTGATGTAGTTTGTGAGGCTTTCAAGCATCTCAGCCCTGAGATTAGCCAGGATCCCGACAATTATTTTGACGCCACCGGGCGTCGTACCTCACCTCATGACTTTGAGTGCAACCTGGATTTCACCGGTGCTGAATTCGCGATCTAGTTCCTCGTTTTCGGTGCCGGTATATTCTTGCTCAGGCTCGTTATCTTGGGTCCTGCATAAATATTTATCCTGAAGTGCTTGAATGAGCTCCTAGTTTGTGGCCACGAAACCGTGAGGTGTCCGTTTCAAGTTCCTCTGTTGTTCCCGCCTTGTATTGTTCGGTTTGATGAGGCATCTTAGGAGGTTCCATGCTGTCTTCGTATGCAAGTTACCATTAAGGAAGCCGCACTTGGCAAGCCAGTTGTCCCGGGCCAGTTTCCATGCATATTGCTCCGCTTCCGCTGTTAGGCTGGCTATCCGAAGTTTGAGCTGTCTGTTTAATTTCTGGCGTTTCCATCGCCGCGTTAGGTCCCTCCTTGCGTCCTATAGATAAATAAGATGATTCTCGATTGCGGGGGTATCTGTGTTAGTTCGAAGGATGCGCGTGTATCACTCTCGCGTCTCTAATAGCATGTGGGTCCATTCTTCGTATTGTTCTATGGGCTCGTTTAGGGGGCTATGCACTTCGTTCCTGAAGGCGGTCCAATCGGTGATTCTAGCTTGTGCTCTGCGTTTGTAGTGGTATCTATGGTGTAGCGTTAATTCGATGATACAGTGATCGCTCCGAAGCGTTTCGTGAGGGTTAATACATTGCAGTCGTATACATTCTTTGCTAGCGATAGGTCAGGGCACGTATCCCGGGATACACAGTAGCCTATCCTCGTTGGTAGCTGCCGTTCCGTGAGTAATGTAAGACCACAATTATATATGGCTGACGATAATTTCCTTCCTTTGGGGTCTTCTTTAAGGTATCCCCATTGAAATGCATGTGCGTTAAAATCCCCCGCTATGACGAGCGGGTCTTGTTTCGCGTGACGGAGTGTCTTCTGAAATAGTTCGTCGAATGCAGCATGCCCTTTCTCGAGGTCTGCTATAGACGATAAGAATGTAGACGTTGGGTTTGGATCTCGTGGGAGGAAGAAGTTGAATAAAAGTGTATTCTACGTTTTGTATGAGCTTGAGATCTATGGATAGAGCAGTGCAGTCTTTGCGTGCCAGCAGGCATGTAGATGTCTTGGTTTGGTGCGTGCTGTACTGTCTGAGTTTGGCCTCGGTATTTGCATCCTGGAGTGCGATAATGTCAGGCATTTGAGCTAGAGACTCTACGTATTGTTGCAGGGTTTCTCTTTTTCTTACGGAAGCCCCTACAATTGCATTGCACAATTTTCAGAATGGATGCGTTAGTCATCTTGTTCCTGTAGGTCGTAGTCTTGGGGTTCCTCTCCAGTAACCCACGTATCGCCTCTATCTGCTCGTTTACTACTTTTTCTCCCACATAGTTTGGGGATCTTCGGCCGTGTGCACTCGGCGTGTTCTACAATTTACGCTCGATATTTACTTCGAGGGTCTGCAGCTGGAGCAGCCGTGGCTCCAGGACTGCTTGGAGTGTTCGTTCTATTGTGTCTCTGAGGTTTTCTTTATGGCTGTTTGCAGGCTTCGTTCAATGATGTTTTGGAGTTCTCGCTCCTTGTCTGCTTGCAGGCGATGTATGCACCGCATGACTATAGCTTCTATTATAGCCTCATCAATGGCACCGCTGTTACTTTTTGTATTGCTTTCCGCACTTGACCCGGACCTAGATTCCTCAACAGCGTGAGTTCCCGCCTGTATTGTGGGTAGTGGATGTCTTCCTCCATCTCTGCTTCATCTACTGCATTTGCGCGTGAGGCCTTATGATTACCGATTGTTTTCGCACGCTAACACTTCAGCTCTATCAGTTCTTCTCTTCATCGAATATTTTTTTAAATTTAGGTCTTTCTTCAGCCAACGAGGGGGGCCCGGAGGCAGCAATGCCAGCCCAGCTCACCTTGTTAGGGTTCTTGTCTTCTCTTCTGCCTGGCGTGTCATCCCGGGCTGCTGGACGACTGCTTTCCTTGGCCGGGTGCCGGTGGTTGTCCGCTGCTGTCTTGGAGAGTGTGCCGGGTGTGTCGGTTAGTTCCGCCTTGCCGGCCCTCCCAGGCGATGGTGATGTTGAGCGTCGACACGGTTTGATGTTCTGTTGTCCTTGATTGTTGGAGATGTTGGTGTTCCTCACCTGGCTTCGTCGGCGTTGACCGCCAATGGCTCGCCGATATTTCCACTTGCACTCAATGGATCCCGTGCGGACCGTTGCACAGACTGCACTTGGCGTGGCATTCGTGTCCGGCCTCTGGATTTAGCGTCACACAAGTTGAGCAGCGGGCGACATGCGGATTAAGGCATACGTCCGTCCGATGGCCCACTGTCCAGTGGTGGGTGCACACTGGTGTATTCTTTCGGTAGAGGCGCACAGGGACTGCCTCCCCCCAGTAGAAGATGGTGTATGGCACTTTTCTGCCTTCAAATGTAAGCAGTACTGCATTTGAGTTGCTCTGTTTTCGGACCCCTATAATCGCTGCATCCGGCGGGTATATCGCTTCGGTGATGTTGGCTTCGGTGGTTGCAGGGTTTACTTGAGTTACCCCACGGCGCATGTCCGTCGCCTTGAGGTAGGTATGCACAGCGCACACCTAGCAGTATGTGCATTACTGCCAGTACTTGCCATATGTGCTGCGCCTCTCGTATTCCATTGACTACGATGTTTTCTTCCCATGCCGACCAGATAGAGAGTACCTGAGACCCGCGCAGGAGTCCAGCAGCTGTATATATGGCTTCTCCGTTTAAGTTGCTGCCCTTGTATTGAGTGAGGTTGCACACATCTCTGGGTTTCATCGCTGCGACAGCGCCCTCCGCCCCTATCTTCGGGTTCGCTGTTGGCTTCTAGCGCTTCGGTCCTCCCTGCTCGCCGGTAGCAGGCCCGGTTCCGTAGTTGCCTGCCCCGTTCCCGTAGAGAAGCGATGCCCGTTGTTATAAAGCGGCGGAAGTCGGCCCCACACTAGCAAACACTGCAGTCTTCTTCTGGATTACACATTCGGTAGTCTTATCAAACACTGGTGTTGTTACAGTTCGCACTTCGTACACCTGCATAGTTTCTGGGTCGTACCCCCGCACGATACTCATGGCGACTGCACCTGCTGCCGAGCCGGCAACAGCGCGCTGGCTGCGCTCAGCCTTTGGCTTAGAGCCGGCTCCGCGTGGGAAACTGTCCAAGGTCCGTAGAAAGCCGAAAAGTTGGCCCACCTGATTGAAGCTGGTCTCTACGGACTCCTCATGCCGAGCTTGACATGGTCCTGTTGATTTCCGAGTGCTGCGATGATATTATCCACCATGAGGATTTCGCGAACACGGAGCCGATGTGTAGCTCAACCGCTCGGCACGGAAGCCCTCCGCGTCTCCCCCGAGCATTAAAGAAGTACGCGAATCAATGCTGTTTTAGGGTGGTGACAGCCTTTGTAAGGGTACTTGCCGCCGCCAGCTAAATTGGCGGTTTAAATTTGGGGACCAAAATGGGGAAACACCAGCCGACAGACCGCGTTCCCCGCAACAATTGGTGATGTGAAACTAATTAACTTCTTTTAATAAACTTTGGCCACAGCAGTCATAGACACATAGCGTGTCTGAGCGCAATACACGCCACGTCTACGTTTTAGTTAAACAGGCTAATAAGCACAGTCTTTATTACAGCACACTTCGAAAAACACCCTTACAAGTGGAAGGCAACGACAATGCTTAATGCAGTTCACATTCTTGGCGTGAGATATAATACTACCGGGATCGAATCCCGACCATGGTGGCCGTATTTCGATGGGAGCAAAATGCGAAAACACCCGTGTACTTAGATTTAGGTGCACGTTAAAGAACCCCAGGCGGTCCAAATTTCCGGAGTCCCCCACTACGGCGTGCCTCATAATCAGATCGTGGTTGTGGCACGTAAAACCCCATAATTTATTTATATAATACTACGACGAGCCCGCCATTGTCCCTTATAAATTATTGATTTATATGTGTCGCACGATATGCAATAGAAAATTAGTTTCATACGTTAAAATAAAAGCAAAATACTTTGACCTCAGCAGTCATAGACATATAGCGTGTCTGAGCGCAATACACGGCACGTCTACGTTTTAATTAAACAGGCTAGTAAGCACAGTCTTTATTACAGCACACTTCGAAAAACACACTTACCAGTGGAAGGCAACGACAATGCTTAATGCAGTTCACATTCTTGGCGTGAGATATAATACTACCACGAGCCCGCCATCGTGCCTTATAAATTATTGCTTTATATGTGTCGCACGACATGCAATATAAAATAAGTTGCATATGTTAAAATAAATGAAAAATACACCTAGTATATTAAATATACATGCAAGTTTCATATGCGCATTGGTGCAAAACTAAATTAAAGAAAATTAGTAGATCGCGTGCCAGCATAGGTACATCAGAGCGCGACTGCACAACCATGACCAGCCCGGTGGCACCGTCGCCGCTCATCGTGTACCCACCACGTACGCCTAAGGCCTTCCATGGCGATGCGTTTGAAGATGTGGAAGATTGGTTAGAACATTTCGAGCGAGTCGCAGATTTCAATTAATGGGACGAGGCACAGAAGCTTCGCAACGTGTACTTTGCGTTAGAAGAGTCAGCGAGGACATGGTACGTGAACCATGAAGCAGCATTGTCTTCATGGCAAGAATTTCGGCGACATTTCGGCGAATGTGTCGGCATGTACATCGAGGACATGTCCCGCCTCTTCAAGGGCGCGGACCCAAACATGACCGAAGATAAGAAACTACGCTATCTGATGCGTGGCGTTAAGCAAGAGCTGTTTGCAGGACTCGTTCGCAACCCACCACGCAGTGTTGCTGAGTTTCGCACCGAAGCGACGACCATAGAAAAAGCACTGCATCAGCGTGCCCATCACTACAATCGTGATGTCAGCACTGCACCAGCCGACCTCCTGTCAGCAAGCCCAGGCTGCAACACCGAGGCGCTAATAGAACTGGTGCGGTCCATCGTAAAGGAAGAGCTTCGAAAGCTGCAGCCACCGCAAGCCACGCCGACAGTTTCAACTCTCGCCGCCGTCATTCGCGATGAAGTTTGGCATGCCATTCTGCAGCCAGGATTTCAGGAACCGCCTGTTCATCTAGAACAAGCGCCACCGGTACGTCACGTGCCGACGTACGCTGATGTGTTATGCCAGCCATCCATGCATAATGCTCCATTCGCTGCTCCCAGTAGCCGCCAGCCGACTCCGCGCAGTGAACCCCTTCTAGCAGAGCTGAGGCCACGAAAAAGCGACGTGTGGAGTGCACCCGACCGGACGCCACTCTGTTTCCACTGTGGAGAAGTTGGACACCTTTACAGAATGTGCCCATATCGCAGAGCAGGTCTTCGTGCCTTTACGATGAATGCACCTTGCCCCCGTAATGGTGAAAGACCCATGGAAATTCAGGACTACTTGTCCAGACAACAGGACTCGGCGGCTCGATACCAACACCAGCCACGATCACCAGCGTTTACACGCTTCCGATCACCTAGCCCACGGCTGTCCTCGAGTTCACCAAGACGTCGTTCACTGAGCCCACGTCAGGAAAACTAAAGCGAGCGACCTGTGGAGGCGAGGCCGCTGACGTTGGAAAAAGCCGAGATCCTCCGTCAAGTTTACCGAGCAGCAGCGACGAACAGAAACAGGTGAATAAGATAAGTAAACAGAGCATTTCTTCAGACTTGCGCATTGCCATAGACGGTCGCGAACTGAATGCCTTAGTGGACACAGGTGCTGATTATTCCGTCGTAAGATATGCACTCGCAAAGGAACTGAAAAATGTTTTGATGCCGTGGAGTGGACTCCAGATACGCACAGCTGGTGGGCACTTCATTACACCCCTGGGTACATGCACAGAGAGAATTGGAAATCGAGGTCTTGCTTACGTCGCTGACTTTGTTGTATTACCGGAATGTTCGAAGGATGTAATAGTCGGGATGGACTTTCTTCTAGCAAACGGTGCCATAATCAACCTGCAGAATTCTTGTGTGTCCTTTTCTACGAATCAGGATATAGATATGCAAAAGTCCGAGGAGCCAGAGCACGTTACCTTGCGGATTACTGACGATGACGTACCGTGCCACCACGATGCGGCATTCTGGTTCGCGTAAGAAGTGAAGCATTCGACGACTCGGAAGGCATAGCGGATGCCAACATCGAGCTACTGTTGAAGAAAGGTATTTGTATAGCACGGGGAATTGTTCAGCAACGCGATGGGTGTGCTGATGTATTACTGACGAATTTCGGAAGTGAATTCCAGCATGTCGCAAAGAGCACAACCATCGCCTTTCTACACAGCGTTACTGCAGTCACAGATGTATGTAGCTTAGCGTCTACGCCACCTGCTGTACAAACTACGCATGACGCCATAATGTCAGTTGCAATTAGCCCAAGTCTGTCGCCAACCCAGAAAAAATTGATGGAAGAGCTCATAAACGACTTCGCAGAATGTTTCTCCACTTCGTCAAAGGTACGGCGCACACCGATTGTTAAACACCGTATAATAACAGACGAAGCAACCAGAGCAGTCTACCCGTACCAGTGATACCCGTACCGAGTATCACCGGTTGAACGAGAGATCATAAAGAGTCAGGTGCAAGAGATGCTTAAGGACGATGTCATTCGGCCATCAAACAGCACGTGGGCGTCACCCGTAGTTCTGAGAAAAAAAGGAGAATACACTGAGATTCTGTGTTGATTACCGGAAATTGAACAGCGTGACCAAGATTTATGTGTACCCCCTGCCACGCATTGATGACACCTTGGATCGGCTACGACATGCAAAATTTTTCGCTTCCCTACGCCTCAAGAGAGGGTACTGGCAAATTGAAGTGGACGAAAGAGACCGCGAAAAAACTGCTTTCGTTACCGCAGACGGCCTTGTACGAGTTCAAAGCACTTCCATTTGGCCTCTGTTGTACGCCGGCGACAGAGTCCTCTCGGGTCTCAAATGGCAGTCGTACTTAGTTTACCTAGACGACTCGGTGGTATTTTCTGCAACATTCCACCAGCATGCGCAGAGGCTGCGTTTAGTGCTCCAAGCTATCCGCTCCGTAGGCCTGACCATTAAACCTGAAAAATGTTAGTTTGGATTCCAAGAACTTCGTTTTCTGGGTCACGTAATCAGCGCACAAGGTGTTGGCCCGGATCCCGACAAGACTGTTGCCGTTGCGCGATTTCCGAAACCGACAGACAAGAAGGCAATTCGGTGATTTTTGGGACTATGCGCTTATTACAGACGATTTGTAGAAAGCTTCTACAAAATGGCCGAACCTCTAACGAGACTTACTAAAGAAGACGCACACTTCATGTGGCTTGCAGAGGAAGAGGTTGCCTTCAATAAAATAAAGGAACGATTGCAAGCTCCACCGATCCTCGCCCACTACGACGAACGGCGGACACAGAAGTGCATACCGACGCAAGCAATCTTGGTCTCGGCGCCGTTCTAGTTCAATGGCAAAACGCGGAAGAGAAAGTCATAGCATATGCTAACCGCACCCTCTCGAAAGCTGAAACGAACTACTCTGCGACGGAAAAGGAATGTTTGGCTGTCATATGGGCTATCAGCAAGTTCCGACCATACCTTTACGGCAGGCCGTTCCGTGCAGTCAGCGATCACCATTCCCTTTGCTGGCTGCCAAACCTAAAGGACCGATCTGGACGACTTGGGAGGTGGAGTCTCAGGCTCCAAGAATACAACATTACGGTTGTATACAGGTGTGGGAAAAAACATCACGATGCTGACTGCTTGTCCCGCTCACCAGTGGAGTCTGCTCCTTCTGACGAAGAAGATTTCCCGTTCCTTACTGTGATGACAGCTTCGGAAATTGCTGAGCATCAACGGGTCGACACAGAACTCCTATTACTTATCAAGCACCTCGAAGGACACGACGTTCAAGTTCTGCGTATGTCTATGCGAGGTTTATCGTCATTTTGCCTCAGAGATAATGCGCTCTACAAGGGGAACTTTGAACACAATAAGAAAAAATTCTTACTCGTCGTGCCATCAGCTATACGACCGGAAATTTTAGAAGCTTGCCATGACGAACCATCGTCGGGTCACTTAGGTGTCAGCCGGATGTTCGCCAGAATTCGACTCAGATACTTCTGGCCTAAGTTATTAGCGTCGGTGCAGTATTACGTGAAGACATGCCGGGAATGTCAAAGGCGCAAAACACCACCCGTCAAACCGGTCGGCCTTCTTCAACCCATAGACCAACCGAAGACTCCATTTGAGCAAGTTGGAATGGACCTGCTTGGACCGTTCCCAACGTCATCTACAGAGAAGAGATGGATCGTAGTGGCGACAGACTATTTAACACGATGTGCTAAAACAGGCTGCCTTGAACGAGGAACGGCAGTTGAAGTTTCGGAGTTCTTCGTTTATAACATAGTCCTGCGACATAGCGCGCCAATGGTCGTGATTACGGATCGAGGAGCAGCCTTCACAGCTGAGTTGATGCAGTACAGTTATGAAGATGACGCACACCAGTCACAGGAAAAGCACTGCATACCATCCCCAAACCACGGCCGCTGGATAAAAAAAAGTTTTTTTTATGCAGCGGCCGTACCCAAACAAACGGCCTGACGAAACGTCTAAACCGAACCCTGGCCGACATGCTGTCCATGTATGTCGATCTCGAACATACGACACGCAATTTAACATAAGACACGCATAATACACGCGAACATAAGACACGCAAGACACGCATAAGCACATAAGGGACGCAATTTTGCCCTACGCTAGCTTCGCCTATAATACGGCTGTTCAAGAGACAACTCAGGTCACTGCATTTTAACTGGTCTATGGCCGCATAGTCACAACCACACTGGATGCTATGTTACCAGTTTATGCTGACAACAACAGCAACAACAACCCATACGACGTGGACGACTTCCTACAACGAGCTGAAGAAGCCTGTCAGTTGGCACGGTTCCGTATACGCCGGCAACAACGTAGGGACGCCAGCTACTACAACCTGCGCCGCAGAGAGGTTCAGTACCAGCCAGGCGATAAAGTGGGGGTATGGACACCAGTGCGTCGTCGCGGCCTATCCGAAAAACTCCTTCGCCGATACTTTGGTCCTTACGAAGTTATTCGCTGAGTAGGTGGCCTGAATTACGAAGTCGTTCGTCATGGACAAGAGCTATCAAAGCGCCACTAAGCTTCCAGAGGTCGTACATGTAGTTCGCATGAAGCCGTACTTCAACAGACAATGAAAACACTTCTGTATATGAAATTTCTTTCACGCGCATCGGGACGATGCGTTTTCAGGAGGGGGAGTAATGACTGCAGAGATCTCTCCACGCGAAGTATCCTTCGAGGCGTCTCATCGCACCGCCGTTAGAAGAGCGCCAGCAATGCCTCACGCATGGCAAGACAGCGCGTGTCTCGTGCACGCGAACGCGGCTGCGCGTGTGCTCAATCTTCAGACGTGGCTGACTGTGGAACGGGATCCTGTTAACTCTGCTCGCCAATTGTGTGAATGTGTTTTAATGTTAAGTTTCCGGTCACAAGTTCGCCCACAATAAATCAGTTTGTTTAGCGTGCTCCATTGAAGAATGCTACAATATATATATATATATATATATATATATATATATATATATACATATAGTCATACTATAAGAAGCCAACAGCCTATCCAGGTTGGCTCATTTTAGCTGCGGCAAATTTTTTTTACAACTGCCTCTGGCAGGTAGCACAACTATAAACCTACTACTCGGTGAGGCGGACATTACTTCCCCGATAAAACAAAACACCTACTTCAATAATTAAAATAATTACGCTAACTACCTTTTTAAATAGATATTTTAGGGCACATCTTTCAATCTACGAATTATAGCCGCTGAGTTCGACTGAACCAGTTTCAAGATATTAATTTTCAAAGTGTCCGACGAAATGCATGGGCGTTCCAGTTAACTTTGTGCTTCAATGCATAAAACACCGTTTTTCTCAAAAAGTTAACTGGAACGCCCATGCATTTCGGCGGACACTTGCCTATCCGCAAGTGTGTGGCTATACGGCGTTTCTATCACAACGACTAACGCGCAACCATCCTAAACAGCCAGACGAGGTACTGTAGATGCGCCCCATGCATGAGCGCCCTGATCTCCTAATCCGACCGTGTGATAATTGATGCACTACTTCCGTCCATTAAACATGGAACAAACGACCGCGGCTGCGCAGCTAACACAGGCATACACATGCGTAAACCACTGCGCGGCCATTGCCGTTTGTTTCTTTTTCAGCTTGCTTTTCTTTTTACATCAAAGCATATTTTATTAGCGTCAAGCATTTCCAATCAATAAAAGGTTAATTTAAAATGACTACCGAATCTGCTTTTCACATTAGCCTATGTATATTTTAAGCATTGCTACCGAGGTTACACACTTCGACGCAGCGAAATGAGTTCGCGGAGAACACTGGCTGTCGAGTGCGTTCTGTAGCGAGTGTCACAAAGCGTTTCCGCGTGATAGCCCGCGAATGACACTATAGAGCGGCGAAGTCCACTCGCTAAAAATGACACTAAATTTGCTCCTTGTGATAGGGGTAGCACAGCCTTCGGAATCGGCCCACATACCGCGGAGTGAGAGAGAATAAACTTTATACAAAAGACCACACGAGCGTAGTAGGTCCTCCGCTCTGCAGTGGGTGGTCCCCTCAGTCCAGGAGGCCAGCGGCCTTAGCTGCCCTTCTCCCTCGGTTGACCATGTTGAGCTGATTCGTCGAGTCGGAGCTGGACAGTGCTGCCTCCCATTGCCGTGGGGTGGGGTGTGTTATGGATGTGAGCTGTGGTGTGTTTGCGCAAGCCCATACCATGTGGTAAAGCGTTGCGCATTGATCGCAGTGTGGGCACTTATAGGAATACAGCGCAGGGTGTATGGCGTCACATACCGCGGACATTTTTTTCCACCAGCTAACACTAGATGGAAGCGGTTTGATATCGTGCCGCCTTAAAATGACGATAAGATTTTATGTCATCGTCATTTCAACATAGGCCACATAGCAGCCATAAGTATGCACGATTGTATGATACTTAGATGCAAGTGACGTAACAACCCGTGTTTCTCCCGCTTACGCTCGTCCAGCACCCGTGTAGAATCGAACAATCTTCTCGTCGCAAACTCGTGTCGAAAGGCCGGGGTACAAATCCTGCCGTCGTCATTATACGATCGATCTCGTCGTCGTACTTGTTGTTGTCATCCGAAACAAACTCGCATCGCCAAGAACGTGAAGCGTACACGTGCCTTTACCGTCACAAAACGCTCTCTAGGCTACCGAACATTTCTATAGCGCATTGCTATGCACATCCATGATGGCCATGAAAATTTAGTTTATCAAGCTTGTTGTCGCAAGCCTATTCCCCCAGCTTCGGTTACAACATGCCTAAGATATAAAAGCACAGTCAATACATTTGAAAGATCGTCAGGCCATGATATTCATGCTATCTATATGAAACCAAATTACATCCACGATGTTATCTTAATCCGTAAATTATTATTTATTTTACCGTAAAAAGAAGAGATCATTCTATATAAATCATCCTAACGAAACAATATGCACGCTAAGATCATGTTTTTTTCTTAAAATATTAAGTAGTTACATCATATTCTATTGTGTTTTTATTTACTTAGAGATAGATCACGCGACACAGCACGTTTAACGATGGTAACCAAACCTGATAACACGTTCTTTTCATCCTTTATTCTGTTGGAAATTTCTCCTCTTAGCAAAAAAAAAACGAAACTAGGAAAAATATCGCCAGAATAATGAAATCGAATCTTAGCACATGTTGTATTTAATGAAAGCAGCACGTAATAGACAACTGAGCGTGGTGCACCGCCCAACATTGTTATATTCCTTTTTGACGGCCAATGCGAAACCTTCCGGCAAAACAATTTCTCTCGTTATATTTTAGCGGTGCTTCTGTAGCAGGCTCAGAGGTTTTGTAATAACTGCATTTCAAGAAGGCTTTATATAGAATAAAATTACCCAGTTCAATAAATCGTACTTACACAATATTACGACGACAAAAGCACATAACGAGAGCGCCATTGATGCTGTGACTTGTGAGCGGTCCTGGTTGGGTATGTCTTTCTTACATATATGAGTGCCTATTTATACCTCAATGCTTAACATGACCGAGTTCCGGGCGAATTGTCTACAAATGTGATCTCTTGTATTTTTTTGCTGCCAGGCAGCCCTCTCTGACCTTCTAAGTGCAACGCACACAAGGGCGAACAAAAACAATAGATACGCACAAAGCGCTCACCCTAGCAAGATCTGTGAGGCGTTTGCATTAACTTGTTTACATTCCTGTACCATAAGGAAATGTAAAGCTACATAGAATAGCGGCATTTGTGAGCGAATAACAGCGGTGTGTACGGAAATATCAGTACATCTGTCTGACCTTCTACGCACAGCGCGCACAAGAGTCACACAAAATAAATATTGGCACATGAACAAACGGCTCACTTCAGTCTAGCAAGATCTGCGTGACATTTAGATTGTTTACATTCATGTGCTATAAAAAAACGTAAAGCTATTTGCAAAAGTGGCATATGTGACAAATAACATTGGCGAGGGCTGAAATACAGCCAAATTGCCGATAATTCGCTCCTTTTCTTTTCTCACGTCCAAGACGCCATTTAGAGCTGTCGCTCCGCTTGGTGACGGAGGTTTGATCCCAGTACCGTGCACGTAGTTCAATATTTTTTTTTAAGTGTGCGCTATTCGGTATACAGCTTCAGAGCCCAGCTAGCAGCCACGATCAGTAAAGTACAGGAGGTATCGCAAAGAACTCTTCGATTTAAAGGTCCCCTAAACCACCCAAAGGTTGAAATGCACGAGTCTACAACGAACATGTAGCCTCGAGAATGATTCGAAATGGTGCCGTAATGGCAGAGTTACACGCGTTTGATGATCGAAACACGGCCCTCGCTCGTTTCGCTCTTTCCTTCGCTACGCTCCGTTCGTCAGCTGGTCTCTCCTCCTCGCTGGGAGCACCGCCAAATGTCATGTGACATACGTCATCGCTAACGCGCTTTTCAAAACACTGTCCACTTCCGGTAAAGCTACGTCCACGCTAGCGGCAAACATGCCGACGGCGAACCGGCCTCCGTTGCCGTAGAACGTCTGCCGCGCGAGAGGTGTCCAAAGTAGACGGCAGTTCGGCCGGCTCACCGCCCACCGCACGATCGACGGGCCAATCGACGACCGCGACGCTGCACGCCAACGCCACCGGCGACGCAAACATCGTCTGCAGCTTCTGTTTCACGCAATATAAGTTGTGCTACATAAAGTGATGCCTAAATCGTACATTGTACGAAAAATGATAACCACTGGCAAACGTTAAACAAGAACGAGAGCTTCGATACATGTCGAGCTCAGCTACAGCGCACGGCTACCGACGGCAGACGACCGGCTCGGTTGTGCTCGCATCGCAGCGGCGCGCCGTCCGCTTTAGCTTTGAAGTGAACTGGAGAAGTCCTAGCGACGATATCGGCGCCGTCGAGCGATCGGCGGCGGTGAGGCTGCCGCACAAATTGGTTCCGGTGTCATCCTCTCTACGGCAAGAAAATCTCGCCGTTCGCGAGCAAAACCGCTGTCGAACGGCGGCCCGCGAATGGCAAACGGCGTGCGGCGAGTTACCGTGCCGGTAACGTGGACGGACCTTGGCCGCGACTGAGCGCTTCTCGGCTACCCGCTGTTGCTGCCGTGCCGGCCCGTGCTTATGCGAAGCGTGCCGCTATGGACGCGCGCACGTCTGGAAAGGCCAACACTGTCGCACTCTGTCCGCGCAGCCAATCAGACCGCTAAGCACGACACTGTTAGAATGCGAACGATTTGGCACTTGCGTTGCGAGCTGTATTTACCGATTCGCATGCGCGCACAAGCGAGCAGCATGACGAGGAAGACCAGGGAGCACGCGTACCTGCTGGTAGACTAACCGGAAGACGTAGGTTCTTGTTCGACCAATCGAGATCGTCGCCCCCGTTGACATCACCAGATGCATCCTGGTGACCTCACCACGACCGCTGGGGGTACCGGAATGGCCCAGAGAGGAGCACGGCGGTTTTTTTTTTTTTTTTTTTTTTTTTTTTTTTTTTTTTTGTCACGACCGCGGTGCGTAGCGCTGCAGCATTTGGCATCATTTATCGTGACCGCATTCTGAAGTCGATGCGCGTGTTTACTTGAAATGTTCAAAAAAAATATCTGAGGTGGTTTAGGGGCCCTTTAAAAATAAAGATTCTAAGGATGCGTATACTGATACGTGGCCTTCACCTCGCCCGGCTCCATGCGTCGGTGTAGATATAGGCTCGCACCTGCTGGCCGATCGCCATCCCGTGAATGTGCTTGCACTTCTCATATTGTGTTCAATCTGAAAAAAAAAATGCGTAACGTTTGCGGTTCTTCGTATGCATTTGTTCTGTACTTTACCGAGGACACTCAGCCCTGGTAATAGCACAGAACGAAGCTTGTAGATGTGCGGGCAAGCTACTGTCAATAGCCCCTCTCGAGATAATCGACAGTGAGGATGTCTCGTTCAATGAGACGGCTGTCAATTTAAGAAACAGAAACCAAGTCCTCAAGAACGCAACCTTACTACAGTCGGACTTCGATATAACGAAGTTGCACTTGCAGCGGAAAACTTTGTTAAATCGCGAATTTCATTAATTTGAGCTTTTAAAGCTTCAGCAGTAAAGAATTTCCCGGGGCATTCCCGGTCGTACGCACTTACAAACAAATCTCAAGAAGGTCGGGCCACCATAGCGCGGTTATGAGCGCCAGCACGTGCGGCTCAGATTGTGCCGAGTACAATGCACCGACGTGGCTCGCGGCGTTCGCGATATGCGTGCGTAGTTGGGCGCGGCGTCGTAAACCGCGCTTAGTGCCGCCGCCAGCGCCAACAAATTCAAATAGAAAGTGTAAAAAGATACGGATATTCGTCCTCAGCAAAAAAAAAAGAATGAAAGGTTCGTAGTTTTATCGGTATCGCGCGCGCTCAGGCAAAAATTATGAGATCTCATTCGATGACGCTAGTGCGCTAAACTAAGAAAAAGTAAATTTTGGAGTTTGAATTGTGAAAACCACCGTACGATTAATATTCATGCTGTAAAGGGGGACTCCGAATTATTTTCACCACCTGGGGTTCTTTATGGGCACCTCAATCTTAGTACAGGGGTGTTTTTGCATTTTGCCCCCATTGAAGTGGAGTTAAGTAGATATGTGCCAAGACTGAAGCCCTCAAGTAAGCATGAAGGCTTGGTGGTTGTGTACGAAAATAGAGAGAGATTTGATTCTCTTACGTGCAGGCATGGCAGTTCATGAGAATCATTGCTACTCTGTACATGGGGGAGAACATTCTGAAGCAAAAGCTTCTGAGTTTTTTTTTTTTAATCTAGAAAAGCAAGCTGCATGTGATACAACCTTTTGAAATGCGCACTCCACGGCTTGTCTTACCGAGCTCATTGATGTATTGAATTCTTGCTATGTTTCAGTAAGGTTGGCATCATCGTACGGCTTTGTGAGTAGTGGCCACAGAGGATATGCTGGGTCCCCGTAGATCGTACAATCTCTGCCTAGGACCATTGTCTCCTGTTGCCAATACAGTAGACTCTCACGCAAAATGCCTGAATTGAAGCAAAAGCTCTCCGTCATTCATAGAATATCTGAATGACTGATGTCTTCATAAATGCTACAGAACATCTCGTTGATCCAATGTAAATAATTGTGCTGATAAAATGCACATATTAGCATTTATGTGAGGCAAAGCCGTGTTTAAGTGTTAATAACATCTTATGGACAGATTGTAATGATGTCATTTTGAGTTCCATTTTGAGGTACGAGGACACCGCCAAGCTGCATAAGGAAATATAACAGTATGACTGGCAACTTCATGCACTGTTTATATAATGCACCATTTGCAAGATTTGCCAAATAAGGCAGATGTAAAATGTGAGACCCCTACGCCGTAATGACACGGAGGCGAGGCCCTATGCTTGCCAAGGAAAAAAAGGCGATGATGGGCATATGCACAGTGCAGTATTACACGTATAGCTATATACGAGGGTGCTGTATCACAGTGGAATGTAAACATCTTGGAGCAATTGAATAGAATAAGCACATACGGATTGCCTAAATCATACAAAGTCTACACTAAATCAAACGATGTCCATTTTTGCACCTTCCGGCGCATCAAAGCTCTGCTCATGGCAAAGAGTAGTTTTTTGGTATTCTTTATAAATAATGTACTAATACAGCTTTAACGTGATTAGTATTCAAACAAAGTATAAAACGTTGTCTCACCAGCAACGTGTCTCTTTTCTGGATACGGGCCATCGAGCTCACAAACAAGCCCATTTGCACACGTCACCGCTTGGTACTTAAGGACATGCAATCTCTTATGTCAGAAAAATATTCACGTTGGTCTTCGGATGATCTGCAGATGGGTGATGCAGTCCCATCAATGAAGGCCCAATAGTTTCGCAAAGCTGCTCCTTTGTTGTGCACTGCCTAAAAGATGGTGAAAACACATAACTTAATTCATAATCAGTGTATAAGCGTAACAGTCCTTAAAGACACAAAATATTGTGACAAATTATTCTGCTTTCTGTCAAGTACGGAGCTTTCCCAGGCATATCCTTTTATGCCACATTTATTTATATGAGCAGGAACTTCTCGGTGAGCTCAAAGAACTTGTATTAAATATACCTCACTGGCATTCATGTACGCATGGTGTCACCAGGAGTATTCGCCGACATTGTGGCGCTTAACAAAGTCGATCTTTGGCATATATGACGTCTTGCAAGCACACATTAACACAGGATATGTTTTGCAGCTTTTGACCACTTGCAATGTGAATAGCATTAGTTCAAATGAGGCTGAAGTCGAATGGATGGATGGAAAACTTTAATGAACGTCCTGAGGTACGCGACTCAGCGCGCAGCGGGCCGCTCCCACGTTGGGACAGTCAGGAGTGTGGTGCTTATTTCGAACTAGCAAACTCATAAGACTGCTGCGGTACCTTACACTGTAATTAAATAATGATTTAGATCATCAAATAAATAAGTTTCCAAGCCATAATAACCACGTTCATGCACCAATTCACCAGCTACACTTGCACAGTTTTGTGTGACATCTCTTCCGTAATACATACCATCGCGAGACATGTGCGCACATTTTTCTGTTTTCGTAATACTACAATCAGTTCATACCTCAAGATATGCATCATGGTGTTGGACGCCCGTAGCAGCTACCTAATCTTTCACCACAGCGCCGATATAACTTCAGCCTCGGCCGACATTTTTATAGTTATTAGCTACATTTGTTAGCCATAAAGGCGCCAAGCACATGCTTGAAATGGTCGAAAGCTTTGTTAAATCGAAACCGTGTACGAAATTACTTCATTAAATCGCGAAAAAATGCGCGGTTTTCAATGAAACCAAAATCTGGAAATAAAATAGTTGGTTACATCGGAAATTTCGTTAAATCGAAGATCAGTATATTGAGGTTTGACTGTATCATCTCAGAGCCGGCAAGGAAGACGTTACATGCCTCACAGAGCGCAAAATAAGTGTGAATTCGAGGCGTGTATTCGAGGGCCTTGTCACCCTTCCTTGGACTGCGTGACTCCCATGTATTTTTTAAAGACGATAGTCTTTCTTTGGCTACCTAAACGCGAAAAACTTAGTCTGTCTCTCACTCGATTCAACCGATCGGCGAAAACCAACCAAGCTACTAGCACTGGTGGCACGGGGTCATACACGTCAACATTATACAGCGCAAAGGAAACCTCAGGCCTATTTGAGGCAAAATATATGTGCATAATCATGATCCGCAGCATTAATTTAATTAAGAATACACATTGAACTGGTTTTTACGTTAGTAAATGAAAAGTCAACGCGTTTAGAAAAGGTGTGGAAGAGACGCTACGTGTTAAAGACAAGCCGAATTAAGCCGCGGCTCTGTAGCCGGCTTTAAGCCAACAGTAATAAAAGGTCCCAACAGATGGCGCGAGAGCAGGGCGAATTAACGCGGGAAATTGGAATTGAATTCAGCAAAACACCCATTGCATCCAACATGGGAGGAGTGACAGGGGAGGGCAAGAGCGTGAGGGGTAGGAGGGGGGGACAAGAGAGGGTGTTACGTATCAGAGGCAGCAGAAGACTATCGTCTTTCGACGTGATTTGCAGCGAAGCAAGCAGATATGCGGCGAATTTTTAGTCTATCTAACTGGATGCTTATTAATGCAAAACTATCTTAGCGAACTTTCGCAGACTTTGCAAATCGTAGCTGCTGCTTTCTTGCTGAACAGCTGCGCATGCGCCAGCTTACATTTGGCCATATACACAAGAATCAAATGGGAAAGATAATGGTCAGCCTCAACCCTGACTTGCGCGCCATACTTTTCTCGGCATAGATCTGTCCTCGCCATTCTTTCCTCGAGAAACATCACCATCGTCCTCATGACGTCACGTCTGACCGTGTGCGTCTTCATGAACTGCTTTTTGGATTTCGGCTTTAATTTCGAACTGCGTACCGCATAAATATGTAGATTGCATGGCATTAAAGTTGTGGCAGGGTACAATGAATTAACATAAAAATTACATGAGACCGCACGTTTCACGACAATAAAGGCAATTGGACGTATCGCATTTAGTTTTATAGTATTTGAGCCACCGCTTCACTAAAGCGTCGCCTCTTACGAGATTCCTACGTGTGCATTGGATGTGCATGTTTTGACGTTAAACATCCTTAATGTCGGGCAGAGGAAGACGCTTGCTAAAACGGCAAGTAATGAAAACATGTTATAGCATTGCCGCTTATATATTTTGCAACCGCACTAACCTCGCGCCTTACATTGGTAGCGTCGCGTAGCGTTAAGAAGCGATCACTTGTTCATACATGTGCCCCGTGCAGAGATCCATGGCTCTCTCATTACATGGCGGCGCGCATGAGTGCTTCTGCGCGCTCGCGAGCTTGCGAAAGAGTACCCCAAGTTCTGCGCACTCCTGTGAGATACACAATGTCATTGACTAATTGTGTTGTCAACGGGCGCAGCATTACATAAATTGCACTACTTGCATATCCTATGACCTCCCACCAATGCCAGCGCGCAATCGCTATCGCAGTCACCGATCGCTGTTTCCACCTTGTTTCCAGCGTACGACTTCATTCTCACGATCTCGAATGCAGAATAGAAATACTGAAAAAAAAACTAATTTCGGAGCGCTTTCCGCGTTACCACTGCAGGATTGGACACACCGACTAGTAAGCTTTACACTTAAGAGTGAAACAACAAGTACCGCGAAAATTGCTTGCCAGTCCCTTTAAGCATGTAAGCTTCTGTAATGTAATGTAACGTGTGAATAGACGCCATGCGCTTTACATTGGTATCGTTGCGTGGCGAAAAGAAGTCATTACTGAATCATGTATGTATGCGGTGCGCAGATTACGCTGTTTTCCAGCCACGCGTGACACATTCGAGGAAAATTTAGCATTGCGTGTGACATTCCGAGAGGCGTAGTTCGGCATTACGATTTTCCATACTACAATGAATGAATGAATTCAATTCAATTCAATAAATGAATGATTAAATTAATTAATGAATACATTATTTAACCCTCTTTAAAGGGAAAGGGGCAGTGGGGTAGAGAGTGAGGGGAGGAACTACTTAAAGTAGGCCTCATCTACCACTCAGCCCACTCCAGGGTGTCCTTTTGAAGGTCGGGCCTCGAGCTGCGCAAGACAGCCTCCCACTGCTCCTCATTAGATATCCGAGAAGGAATAGTCGCGTTTGAGTTATAACGCCTACAAGTTCGCAATTTTGCGGAAAAAAAGAAAAACAAGAGAAATAAATTTCACGCAAGTTCGGTTATGGCACCCCCGTCTTCGACACGCAGGGCCAGAAAATGACTTGAAGAGACACGGGCAGCAAGACAGAGGGATATCCGACAGCTTTGGTCACGACGGAATGTGTCCGTTTCCATTTGGAGCGAAGGTGAGGAGAATAATGCGAACGCAAGAGCCCCATCCATCTATCTACGAGCGCGGCATGTTCCAGCAGCGCAGGAAGTCTCGGGCACCATCAGTAAAGAGTTATGTCTTCACCCTAGTGCCCAAACACCCTCTGCTGAACGCACGGGTCCACTACGAATAGGCAGCGAGCACGATTCTAAAATCAGACCGCAAGACGTCCACTAACTATAACATATTGTTACGAAGAGTTGTGAAGTAATGGTTTTATTTACATGAGATGGACGATGATTGGAGCGTGATCGTAGCGCAGTCCGGCCTCTCAAGCTCTTCGTTCTCTTCGTCTTCTCTCTTTTTGTGCCTGCTTTTCGTATCCGTTACATATCCCTGCAAGCAGACGAAGCCCGTGGGGCGAGTGAGGATGGACAAGCAGGGTAGAAAGGCTTCAGGCGAGCAATATGAGTCAGCTGAGTTCTGCTTGATCGCTGACCATTGCACAGGAGGCGAGCTATTACGTAAGTGAGTTCGCTCAGGCGGTCCACAACTACAAATGGGCCTGAATATTGTGACAAGAGCTTTTGGCACAATCCACGCTTGCGATGCGGTGTCCAAAGAAGGACCAAGTCATCTTTTCGAACGATACTTGTACGTGACGGTCGTCGTATCGCTCTTTCGAACGACTTTGCGAGGCCAGAGTACGAAGACGAGCTATTCGACGAGACACAAAGTCTTCGATACAGAATTATCATTGTGCAGAACGAAGGGTAAGAAAGTGTCCAGAGGGCTTCGCAGTAACCTTGCATACAGGAGATAAAATGGGCTATAGTTCGTGGTTTCGTGTTTCGCCGTGTGCGTAAGTGATGAAGGGTAGCACGTCGTCCCAGTTCTTATGATTGGAGGAGACGTACATGGCAAGCATGTTGATAAGCGTTCTGTTTGTCCTTTCAACGAGGCCATTGGTTTGTGGATGATACGGCGTAAAATGACGGAACTGTGAAGTGCACAAACGAAGCAACTCTTCATTGGCATCAGCAGTGAACTGGCGACCACGGTCACTGATGGGCCATGACGAAGGACCATGGAACGCAGCAGGAAGACCGCCACGCAAGCAGCAGTGGAAGAAGGTATGTCTGCAGTTTCTGCATACCGTGTAAGATGGTCTACGCAGACAATTATCCAACGGTTACTGTTGTTGGATAACGGGAATAGACCCAAAAGGTCAATGCCTACTTGCTCAAACTACGTACTAGGCGGTGTCAATGGCGGAAGGGGACCCGGGGCTGCGGTGGTCGGTCGCTTGTGACGTTGGCACGTTTCACAACTAGCGACATAGTGCTTGGTTGTTTCGTACATCTTGGGCCAGTAAAAGCGCTCCTGCGTGCGGTGTAGCGTTCGTACGAAGCCGAAATGTCCGGATGTCGCATCGTCATGCATGGCGCGTAGAACGTCGGAGCGGAGACTCTCGGGGACAACAAGCAGAAAATGCGCTCCATGCCCGGAGTAATTAGTTTTGTAGAGCAAAACATCACGGACATTAAAGCGACCGCTGCCTTGAGAAGTACGGGCGGCAACAAAAAGCGGATCGAGGGTAAGATTACTCCGTTGTTCTCGCTAAAACTCTGCCGCGTCAGGGAACGTACAAGTAACAGCAGCGAGGCAGTCGTCAAAATACTCAGCATCGCAGTCGGTAGTTACAAGAGGAATCCGAGAGAGGCAGTCTGCGTCAGCGTGACGACGGCCACTCTTGTACGATACCACAACGTCGTATTCCAGGAGGCGCAGCGCCCAACGTGCGAGGCGACCAGAAGGATCACGCAAACCGATCAGCCAGCATAAAGAATGATGGTCGGTGATAATCTTGAATGGTCTACCGTAAAGATAACACCGAAACTTCTGTACCGCGAAAACAGCTGCCAGGCATTCTTGTTCCGTAACCGTATAATTGCGTTCAGATTTGCTCAGGCAACGGCTGGCATATGCGATATGTTCGGCTCCACCGTGACGTTGTACAAGCACCGCTCTTATCCCGATTCCACTAGCATCAGTGTGAACTTCAGTCAGGCAAGATGGATCGAAGTGACGCAAGAGGGGTGCTGACGTTAGTATAAACTTCAATTGAGAGAATGAAGCGTCACATTCTGGTGTCCAATGGAAGGCCGCATTTTGTCTCAAAATACTTGTCAATGGGTAAACTATGTCGGCAAACCGGGGAACAAAACGACGGAAATACGAACATAGGCCAATGAATGAGCGAAGTTCTCGTGCTGACTGCGGTGGCTTGAAGGCGCTCACCGCTTCAATCTTACAAGGATCGGATCTGACGCCATCCTTGTCGACTAAGTGTCCCAGGACCAGTGTTTGGCGTTCGCCAAACCTATATTTTTTTCGGTTTAGAACCAGTCCAGCTTTATCGATGCAGTCGAGAACATGGCTGAGGCGTTCATTATGTTCTTCAAACGTGTGGCCAAATATTACAACATCATCGAGGTAACACATGCATATCTCCCACTTTAGACGCCGTAGTACTGTGTCCATGAATCTTTCGAAGGTGGCAGGAGCATTGCAAAGGCCAAAAGCCATAAAATTAAATTCGATTAGGCCATCTGGAGTCACGAAAGCCGTCCTTTCCTTCTCGGCAGGGTCCATAGGTATTTGCCAATACCCCGATCGCAACTCAAGTGTTGAGAAGTACGAAGAAGCGTGTAAGCAATCAATGACGTCATCGATTCGTGGTAGCGGATAGACATCCTTCTTTGTCACTGCGTTTAGACGTCTGTAATCCACGCAGAATCTCCAGGAGCCATCTTTTTTTCCGACCAGGATTACTGGGGCTGCCCATGAGCTAGACGACTCTTGAACGACAACTTTGTTCATCATCTCATTGGCTTGCTCTGCAATGACCTTGCGCTCGGAGGATGACACTCGGTAGGGCTTCTGGCAGATGAGGTGTGCTGAGCCAGTATCTATTCGGTGACGAGCGCGGGACGACGGTAAATGGAGCGGTACATCTCCATGCGTGAAGTCGAATGCAGCCTCATGCCTGGCAAGGACCTGTACCAGTGCTTGCCGTTCCGATGTACAGAGAGCCTTGCTGATCATGCCAAGCATTAACTCTTCAGAATGGCGATTATCGCAAGGAGAGCAAGCTGCAGAGACGTCTGCAGTTAGTGCCGCTATTGAGTTGCATTCGGCTTCATCGAATGGAGCGATTTTCATACCGCGAGGGAGGACAACCGGCGTGGATGAACAGTTCAGCGCCCACAATGTGGCGACTCCTTTCGTCATGCACACGACAGAGCAGGGCACAAGTATACTATTTTTAGTACAGTTTATGCGGAGAGGCCTAACTACAAGGTCAACACAGTCAGCGTCAACAGTAGTTGTAAAACACGAACGGGCGTCAGGCACCACGATGGTGCAATCACTTCATTAAGAACATTGAGTGTGTCCGTGTCCCTGTCCTCACCACGCGAGCTTTGTTCGAGATGTGCTGACATAAATAACTTGTTCAACGATATTTCGCCACAACCTACATTCCACGGAAGCACCGCATTGTTTAAGAAAATCGATACCAAGAATAACATCGTGTGAACAACGAGAAAGAACAAGGAAATCCGACACCAACACTTTCCCACCCAACAAAATACTCACAGCACAAACACCAAGGGGATGAAGCCACTCGCCGCCTACTCCACGAAAGGTAATACCGTCGTTCCAAGAAAACATAACTTTGTGGCCTAGACGGTTTTTGAAAGCGAGGCTCATCACAGACAGTTGCTCCAGTATCAACTAATGCCATGGTCGGTATTCCGTCAATCAACACATTCACTTTGTTTTTGTGCATCACAAAAGGCAGAGGTATTTCTTGCAAAGACCGTCCGGCGACCTCACCTCCATTGGCCGCGGATGCTAGTTTCCCGGCGGTGGTGAGTAACAACGGCGCCGAGGGCACGATGGTAGGCTGCGAAGCCGTTCTAGGAGGGCCCTGCCATCAGGTGTCTGGTGTAGCCGGTCCAGGTGTCCCAGCGCTCGCTGGAGCATTCGGAGAGAGAGAGGCCACTCGTTGGCCTCGGCGAGTGTTGCTGCTACTGGGGAATACTTGGGGAGCCCCAGAGTGGCCCTCAGGGCACCCCTGTGCAGTCCCTCCAGTTGGCATCTCCTGGCTGGAGACAGGTTCACCTATGGGAGGGCGTAGAGGAGAGCAGATGTTGCTGCGGCCTGGTTGAGCCGCAGAGCCCACTTTGTGGTGCATCCACGACCATGCTGCTGAAGCTTGCTGATAGCCCCCTGGACTCGGCGCACTTTGGTCATGGTCGCCTTGGCAGCTGGAATCCAAGTAAGCCGGTGGTCGATGGTGAGCCCCAGGTACCTAACGACCAGATTCTATGGTAGTGCTTTGGCACCAACCTTCAGCTGCTTGACGTACCGACGTGCCGAGGCCACCGGGTGTATCGGGAGGGCCTCCGTCTTGGCAGCACAGACCCTGAGTCCAATGCCTCCTAGGTAGGAGACGACCGCATCCAGGGCCTCCTGCAGCGACCTCCTATTGGCTGGGATCGACCGCCTCGGTCCCCGTACCCAGAGTGCCACATCGTCTGCATAGATGGAGCAGCGGGCCGGGAATCGGGCGGCGGCTGGGAGTGATGCCGGCAATCCTGCCAGTGCCATGTTGAAAAGGAAGGGGCTGAGCACTGACCCTTGTGGGACACCCGCTGTGATGTACCTGGGTTCGCTCAGCTCCCTTCCAACACGGACACGGAAGGTCCTTCCCGACAGGAATGCGGTGGCAAAGCCACGGAGGCATCCGATGATGCCGAGTCCGTCCATGGCAGCCTCGACGACTGTATGAGGGAGGCCGTCAAAAGCACTCTCCACATCCAGCAGCACTAGCATGGCCACGTCCCCGCAGGCCTTGGCATCCTCGAGAGTGGTGACGACGTCCGCGATTGAGTCCGCCGTGCAGCGGTAGCACCTGAAGCCCGACTGTTGCTCTGGGAAGAATTGCAGCTGCGCCGCAATCCACTCCAATCGCGCCAGGGCCACTCTCTCCAGCACCTTGCAGGCCGCAGAGGTGAGGGAGACCGGCCTGTACGAAGACAGTGCTGTGGCAGGCTTCCGAGGCTTCAGGATCGGCGCTACCACTGCTGCTCGCGAGCTCTCTGGTATGTCTCCTGTGCTCCAGATGTCGTTGAAGAACTCCAGGAGCCGTTGACGACCGGCCTCCTCCAGATTCCGCAGCATCTGGAACGTGATGCCATCAGCTCCAGGCGTGCTCCGGCGCTTGGTCCTGCTGAGTGCTGCTTCAAGCTCATGAATCTGGATGGACTCGCTACACAGCTCCTGGATCTGTGCAGCCACCCATCCTGGATGATGGCAGGACTCAGGATATGGCAGAGCAGCAGCCGGTGGTGGTGTGGCCAGCAGGGCAGGTATTCTGGCGGCAAACCTATCTGCCAAAAGCTCGACCAGGGCAGCAGCGCTGATTACAAGGTGCACGGCAACTGACAGCACCTGACGTGTGGCTTGTGGAACCATCAGCAGGCACTTCAGCAGGCGCCACGCACGGGGACCATCCTGGGTGCGGCTTATAGAAGAGCAGACACCCTCCCAGCTCTGGTGCCGGTGTCTCCGTGCATGGCGTCTGCAAACGGCATCCACGCGGCAGGTACCTGGTCCAAAGCTCCGGCCGGGCAGTGCGCAGTGCCTGGCGCTCCGCCCGGCGCCGCTCCGCTCGCAGGGCCAGGTGCCTCAGGTCTGGAACCGGCTGGCCCACCTGTGCTGTCGTGGTGACAGTTGCAGCCCTGGCGCTGTCGACCACCACCTGGAGGAAGTCTCCGCCGGAGGTGTCCTGATGGCAAAGTCGTCTGAAGGCCCGCCAGTCCACGATGTGGCACTCCCGACTCCTAGGTGTCTTGCCTTGGAATGGAGAGAGCAGGAGAGGCAGGTGGTCAGACCCCCAGGTGTCCGGGAGTGGTGCCCAGGAGTATCGATAGCCCTCTGTGGCCACGCTGATGTCAATGACCGAGCGGACTGCCCGGCCAGAGCGTCGGAGGAACGTAGGTAGGCCGGTGTTCAGGATCTACAGGCCTAGCTGCTGGAGAACGTCCTGCAGCTCCTTCCCTCGTGGGCAGCACCGTCTACTGCCCCAGGCCGTGTGATGGGCGTTGACGTCCCCGCAAAGTAGGAACTCCCTCCCCAGACGGTGGGCCAGCTGCCGCAGGCATGCAGGATCCCACGGCTGGCCCGGCCTGATGTAGACGGAGGCCACTGTGGTGTCGGTACCCTCAAGGCGCACTCGAACAGCACAGCACTCGAGGGGGCCGCTGACAAGGTCTGCCACGCTCACCTCCGCCTGAACGAGTTCCCTCTTCACGTACGCAGCGCAACGAGGTGCGCCCTGCTTATGGCTGTCGTCGAGGCAAGGCACTGCATGGCAATCCGCCCGTGCACAGGAGATTCGGCTGCTGTAACCCACATAGCCAGGGAGGCGCAGTTCCTCAGCAGCTACGTACACCTCCTGCAGAGCGAGCACATCGTACTCGCTCTGCAGGAGATGTAGGGAGAGATCTGCATGTCGCCGCCGCAGGGAGTTAGTGTTCCACTGGAGGGCACTGGGGCGGCGACGACCATTCCTCACCCTATGCGGATCAGCCATGGTGGTTGGCTGTGGTCTGGGCTGCCACTGCCTGCAGGCAGATAGCTCTCAGTGGATGTTCAGCAGGCAGAAAAGAGCCGACTGCTTGCATGGTCAGCAGGAGATTGGTCACCAGCTGGTCCACCGTAGTCTGGGCCATGGGGGCGTCTGGCGGCGTGGTAGTGGAGGCCACAGCAGTCTCTGGAACCCGGCGGCGGGAGGCTCGCGGGGTTGGTACTGGGCGCCGCGAGGGAGCGGGGGCACCCCTCACCACACCCGCGTACGATCGCGCCGGAGGTGCGAAGGCCTGCTCCACCTTGCTCTCCTCACGCACCGCGGCTCTGACCGCACGCCTGGAGAGTGCTGTGGTGGAGGAGGCCATGATGGTGGCCACACGTCGTTCCTGCTGCCACATGGGACATGCAGGGGTGTCTGCAGTGTGTGGCCCACCGCAGTTAACACAGTGGACCGTCTGGCAAGGGGACCCTGTGGCGTGGCTCTTGCCGCAGCCAATGCAGCCCGTCGGCCACCTGCAGGCTTCCGCCACGTGACCGAAACGACCACACTGCCGGCACTGCAATGGGCGTGGCCTGGCCGGCCTTACACTGAACCAGAGCTTGAAGAGGCTCACGTGTTCAGGGGGGACCGGTCCGGCGAAACGGATAGTGATGGTGTTGCCCTGCCTGGTTGCAGACACCACCGGGACGCTGGATTCGATGGCCCTCAGGAGGTCCTCGTCTGCAGGCTCTCTGTCCACCCCATGCAGGAAACCGGGGCTCATCCCGCGCTCAGCCGGCAGGCGGGCAGTAACCGAGATTCCGTGGAGCTCGGTGACCGTCATCAGCTCCTCCAGGCAGGCCCGGGTGGTGGTGTCGGCGGCCACGATGTTGCGCTTGTTGTTCACCCTCACCGCAGCGACACCGGGGCGCGCTGAAAGCGCTGCCGCGAGTACGAGGCGTGGCGCACAACGGAAGGCTCCACCGGGTGCCGAAGGACGGAAAAGCACCGTGCCGACCACCTTAGGGTTCACCGGCAGGGCAGCATTCTCCAGGGCCCTCGTGCGCCGCCGGTCAGCCTTGGAACGAACCAGTTCGAACCCATCTGAGGGTGGTTCTTGGACGCCGGGGGCAGCGTGCTGCACCGTCTTGATGGCGACCTGGGTCACTGGTGCGTGGCATGGGTCAGCAGCAACCCGTGAGGAAGAAGCTTCTGAAGTGTTAGCAGATTTCTTCGACTTCTGCTGTTTCTTCGTCCTCTTTTTCCCCTGGTTCTGCTGTGCAGAGGTGTCGCAGGGGGACCCCTTCAGGAACTGTGCCGCCTGATGTGCAGAGCCGTGCAGCTTCGAGTCGGGTGGCGTGGAATCTGCGAACACCATCGGGACCGATCCGATCGGGTGGCGAGCGTCTGTTGTAGCAGACGACGTGGGAGGGAGCTCGCCATCGCCACTATCAGCTGGCGAAGCGCAAGCGTCCGTGGGCGTAAGCAGCGCCGGCGTTTCGGGACGAGCACCATCCTGTGCGGGGGGGCAGGGACGATGTGGTGACCGTCTATCCCGGGAGTCGGAAGACGGCGCTGCTGTCGTCCGTCCGCTCCGAGTGAGCGACGGGTGATACGTGAGCCTCCGAGCAAGGTGGTTGCTTGCGAGGGCAGGCCGATTCGTCCTCCTCGCACTCCGCTTCGCGGGGGCGTTTCCGCGAGCGCGAGGAGTCCATGTCCTCGTCGTCGTCTGAAGAGGGCAGCGGAGCGGCAACCCTCTCAGCAAGGGCGGTGTCCTGCACCAGGGAGAGACGGCTCGCCTGGGGAGGATCCGCAACTACTGCCGGTGCCGCATTGCTGCCGAGCACAGCCACAGGCAGGGCAGGGTCCGCCGGCAGCGTAATGGTGGCTTGCTTACGCAGACACTCGTCGGCAATGTGCGCAGCACGGTACTCGAGCTCTTCTCTTGCACGGAACTCTTGAAGAGTCGTCGGCTCGAGTGTCAAGAACGACGTGCCGGCGTGACGACGGTGACCCGCGCGCGGCGGGCGTCCTCCCGGTGTGCGGAAACTCATGAGGCACGGTAGAAACACAGAGCACGAAAATAGGTCACGAGAAGTGCATTCCCACTGCGAACACAAACACAAGACACGCGCATACAAACACAACACACGTGGCACGTGCACAAAGCACCGCACCCGTGCGTGGAGCAGGTGTCGTCCCGATGTCTTGTCGCTCGAAGTGGGAAAGAGAAACGTGGACGTGGGGCAGGGGAACAATCCTACGGCACGCACGACGCAGTGCGGGTGGACGCACAAACCCCGCGCGGCAGAACACGACGTCGAATGCGACGCGGCTCGTGCGGCACACGCCGGAGCGATGTACAAGCACGTCCACACGCGTGAAGGAGTCGGGTGCAGCCGGCGAGGCGAGGTCGTCGAAACGAGATAGATAGTCAGATCAAATCTTCGGCGAAGTCCACTCACAGTTGCAAGAATGCATCAGGACGTAGTATAAAAAAGGAGCGTTGCATGGGACGCCACAGCGTCTCCGGCAGACGCGAAAGCTCCGAAAGACACGTCCGATCACCTCGAACGCTCGGGCCAGACTCCTCTCTTTAACGTCCCATGTCAAGGCAACATGTGCAAGACACGGAGAGGAGGCGAGGCACACGCCGCACCACGCTGTGGCTGCTAGGCAACGCAGTGACGTCATAGCTCGGGGAGGTTTTGCGACAGCAGGCGCCACTTTTTGCGGTTAGCTAGAAGATCTTCGCTGTTAAAAAATATGGTTAATCCCTCCTTCATGGGGATCGGTAGAACACTAAAGTGAAACGCCTCTTCACAGAAGCTGCCGAATGTTCGCTTCATGAACTCATGGTCCGCTCCAGCGAAAGGCGCACGATTTGCATGCCGGCGACCATGTAGCAGGTTTGTTGGCGCGCGCGCGGCGTCTGTTGACGAGCGCCGTCCTGCTGGTGAGTGGCTGCGGCGAAGGGGCGAGCATTCTGGTCCGGCTCCGTAGTGTGCTACGGCAGCCAATCGAGCTGCGACGCGCACAGCTGCAGGAATGCCAGTGGCAGAGCTCGCACCGTGCGCCGCAAACGCGCGAAGGCATTCTGATTCACGCTGGCGTTTTTGTCGCTGGAGCAAAGCGAGATTCGCCCGAAGATGTCGTTGCCTTTCTGCGCCTTTCAGCGCAGCAGTTGTCTTAGGGTGGTACCATCGCAAGCGAATCAGTAGGCGATGCACTGCTGATGCACGTTGAAGCCGAAATCCGTATAGGCGACGAGGCGCCACATGCTAATCTGACGCTAACTGCCTACACGAGGCCAGAGAAGTACATGGATTTGTCTGATCTTGGTGTTTGTGGATTTAGACGTTCTTGTGGATGTGTTTATTGCGTTTTATATGCCTCCATTGCCGTAAATTTAAGAGCAATCTATACTTTTCGAAGTGAAGAGCACGCTGCGAACATCCACAATCGCTACTTATTACAACGATTCAGCTTGTCGAGTTTGCTAAATGGAAATTCGCCAACAGTCTCAATGCAATCAATTGCCCGCGATAAATTCATAAGGGCGTTTTATGTGGCGTGTCGATGCATGCGTCCGTGGTGCCATCAAATCAAGTCAATTTTTATTTTCAAGCATAAGAAATAGAACTGGATGATCATTTTGGGCTAAAAGCTACGATAGTAGCTTGACGGGGCCCAAAAGACCTTACATGGCAACATCAACTTGGCACATGACCAAACACTGTAGTATATATGTACATCTATGTGAGGGAACATACATAACAGCCATGACTGCATTCCAAATAAGTATGTCATTGTGCACCGTATTAATGACAGAAAATGCATATGCAGAAGAGAAAAACATGCGTTTCTGCAAGAGACAAAAAAACGTTTGGACACTAGGAAAAAAAAGATTTTACTAAAAAAATCGAAAAATACATGGAAAGAAAGAGACAACGGAAAGGAAATATTATAACTGAAACAAAATATCATAACTGAACAAAATAGTGTCGGAGTTGCTTCCTACTGCAACCTGCAATATCTACATATTTGTTGAGAATAAACGGTAAGTTGCAGGCTAGCGAGTGGTTTTGTAGCAGTATGTGCGGAAATGTGGACTAATGCATTTCTTAGAATTCCTTGTGCTTAGCTTAGGCTGACGGTGTTCTAAGCATGCTGGACGTTAAATGAAGTTCTTTACTAATGTTTGAGAAAATTGCATCACATATAATAAACGGTAAGAGTAAAGATCCTCTACCCTGACAATATTAAACAATTTATATGCATCTCTAATCGAAGACGAAGGTTCCAGGTTTCCTGATGTGAAGAGTATTTTTTTCTGTAATATCAAAAGTATGTTTATATTGTGTTTTGATGTCGTACACCTGCCTAATGCAAAGTCGTTTAGATGTGAAGTGAAAAGGGCGTAATATATCTGCAGTCAGTTTGGCGTATGCTGGCAGCATGGCGCGACAACGGCATAGTATTCCTGTCACAGAGGATAGGTTTTTGCATAGATAGCTTACATGTGTATCCCAAGTTAAGGTGGATGAAAAATGAACACCAAGAATTTTGTAATTGTCAACAATCCCTATTTCTCGATTCTCCAAAATTGTGTTATGTTTCAATGTTGCCTTTTTCTTTTTTGCATGTAATATCATAACCTATCTTTGTCTTTGTTACATTAATCTTAATTGTATTTTCCTTAGACCATATAGATTGCTTATTTAGTAGATCGTTACATTGGGATGATAACTGGTTTATATCAGATCCTTCCATTAAAATGGGGCTGTCATTTGCATATATAATTAATTTTGCCCTTCTGTGTTAATCTGCGATATCGGTAATGTAGATATTCAACAAAAGTGGTCCCAGCACGCTCCCTTGCGGCACCCCAAATTTATTGTGTAAGAGGGTTGATGTTTCGCCATTTATACATGTGCACTGTAGGCGTTCACTGAGATATGATTGTAATAAATTTAAGGAATTACCACGCATATCATAAGACTACAATTTGCCGAGTAGTGTAGAATGATCAGGGCCGTCAAACACCTTGCTTAAATCCACATATAGGGTAAGCGTAAACATGATATTTTCTATGTTTTGCTGGATGTATTTCTTTAATGAAAGTATAGCTGTCTCTGTTCATCTCCCTTTTCTGAAGCCGAACTGTGCATTTGTTAAAACGTCATATTTGTCGAGAAATTTTGTAATGCGAGAAAATATAATTTTTTCGACACCCTTAGTAAAACAGGCAATACAGATATTGGCCTATAGTTACTCGGTACATTGTGATCACACCTTTAATGATTGCTCAAAGCCTGGCACATTTGATCCATTCTGGGAAGCTTTCCGATTGCAACACTAGGTTGAATATATGTACCAGTAAATTAGAAATGTCACACAAACAGTATTTTTATGGGCTTTACCTGTTTATTTTCAATACCGACTGCTTTACTATATTTTAAGCTTGCAAAGGTACTGTAAGCTTCATATTCATGAATGGTTTAAATACCAGGCTTCTCTGGCAGCGTTCCTGTGTTCGAATCCTGCCATTGTACAATTTTAATAATGTCTTTTATTCTACAATTATTGTATGCAACTCTATGCACGAGGCTACACTTCGTTCTTTATTCTATGGCTGTACCGCGTTGGAGCCTCCGCTACCTCCGCTGCGCTGTGACTACCGAAGCGATCCCTGTCGGCGCTCGTTAATGTCACGATGCAGTACTTCGCTTCACCGCTCCTAGATGGCGGCGCCGGAGCCGACGTTCGCATCCGTTACATCCGTCGCCGGATAACAGTCGTCAAACCCAGCATAAAACCTTTCGGTGTAAATAAATCCGAGGTCACCTAAGCACTTATTAGTTGCGAATGCGAAAGCACTCCAATTAAACGCCTCTGAGCGGTCCTTCTAGTTTTGCGCTCCGAGTATTGTACCATAGCGGTTCGTGCTGCCCGAACGAGCCAGCAGCAGCAGCCTGCGGTGCTAGCGCCGCATGCAACCGACGTCCTTCACGACGAGAGACCGAGGTAGCAGCAGCGGACATCAAGGCCCGCAGGCGCACGCAGCAGCCAAGACCAGTGGGGGTGAGGGAGAGAATGGACCGCACGCCGGTTTCCGAGAGCGAGGATGGCGTGGCGTCGTGGTGACACTTTTACCCCTCACGCAACACCTGGCGCGCCGGCAAGGCTGCAGGTGGTCCTTTTTGCCCGTTCGGCTTGCTGCGTTGAAGCGCGCTCGGGGCACGGCGTCACAGCCTATGGCAATGTGAATTTAAGTGCCGTTTTGCTGCTGCAGACGACAGAGACCGGCTTTTTACATCGAAGCTGTTAAGGGCGTTAAGGAGATCGCGTCCGTAGACCGACCGGCGTGTACAACAATTTCGGCTCCATGTGCGTGGCGGTTTCCCGCCAGTTGTAACTGAGCACAGGTGTCAAAACAGATGATGGATGGCCCATTGGTATACCCGTCGCCACCGCCGATGCTTCATTCACAAGTGTCGCAATAGTCGACGGCGGCAGGTCCCCCCCAATCGTTCTACCGCCTCTGTCTCATAACATAGAGACCGCGCTATTATCAGCAGTTGCCCTTTGGACTCGCTATGGGACGGACGCTCGTTTAACCACATCTTCCAGGATCCTGACGTCAGGATCCTGACTATGCCATGCATTGTGTCACGGCTATGAACGCTGTGGCTAGTCTATGACGATGCGGCGGACTGGGCGCAGCAAACACACTACTTTTCCATTGCGCCGGGCGAAAACAAGATGCTGGGGTACTTGCTCTTTGAGAAGCATGCCTAAGACGCTCAATATAGTCAATAATGATAATATCTAAATTCACTATAGCAATATTTCCTATAGTAGTCACAGTTTCGCTGGCTTCCAGTCCACTGGAAGGGCTCTGAATTTTTTCTCAATCGATCATTTGACGCTTTCGTATCTAAAACAATTGCTGGCTCTCTCGTAATCGAGAGTAGATGTAAGCATCAAATGACTACCGGCAAAGCAGATTAGTTAGAGATGATACTAGCCACAATCTTAAAATGGATGTAGTGCATGTTCGCAACGGCACAGCCCACCACACCACACTGCGCTACACCGCAGCACGGCATACTGTACGTGCACTGGTCCATATGGACGCTGCCCGGCTAGAAGAAGGAAACCGGCTCAAGGCGGCAGGACAAACAGCGAAAGACAATAGGTAGACAAAGCGCACTGCCCAGCTAGAAGAAAAGCGACCGCAGGAGGCGCCCCGCAGCTCGGCGACCTCTCTTGAGGTGACAGAAAACCCACGCCATGGAACTCACGAACCGCTGACGCTCAAAAGAGCACAGGCAACCCTGTCTCAGCGCCAAAAGATGGAAATCAGAGTATGATGCCCGGTATCTGCCCTTTGAACGTCGTTATTGGAAATGACAAATAAAACTTCAGAGTACTGGAAATTACAGCTTGAGGGACATTGTGAAGAAACATTAGGAAGAACTCAGAAGCAACATTTTTTCTAACTTATCTAGGCAGTAACTAGACTATTTAATGCGGTCCTGTACGGAGGACTGGGGGCCAGAGACCGCATTTTCTTAAATTTTGACTGACTGCCCGGGTGATCTCGTTTCTTTCTCGCAATGATGCCTGAATGTTCTCGTTTCAGTGCCCGAACTACGGCTCTGGCTTCTGGCTCAAGGTCACTTGAAGGTCGCCGACAACGGCAGCTAAAAGCATTTCATGCTTAACAAGTCGTAGGTTAACTATGCAGCAGCAACTGCCCTACAAAGCGAGCATGCGCCAGCGAATCACGTTTTCTAAGTCCCCCTCCTTTGTATTCATGTGTCATATCCATCATCTTTTTCAAGTGCTTTCGTGTGCAAGTTATCACCAACCCTGCTAGGAGAGTTCTTTGTTGATCAAGTGCAAGTGATATCAAGTGTGAAGGGTTTCATTGTGGCCGTTCTCCGTTTTGTGCTCCATATACTGACCTTGCCGCGCACTCGCACAATGGTGGGAGGTGGTTTGATGGCCAAGAACTTCATACGGAAGGTCAGCTGATATACGTCTGGGTGGCTAATTCCGGTGTAACTGGCCGGCTTTGTACCGTGAGCTGTTTTAAACCCCTACTTCGCGATAGTGGCTGTTCGTGCGTGTGTTGCGAGACTAAGGCGGTCTTATTTTTGCTAACCATCTGGGCCCATATGCGCAAAAATCTGTTACGCTAGAATTGTTCGTAAGGTCAGATTCCAGCCAATCCTGATGCTTTACATATGATTACGCTTACTATAGCGCAAGTTCGGAAGTTCGTATCAGCAGTACGCCATCGCATACAAATCTCTTGTCGACTACTACGGTTGGAACGTATTCACAAAATGCTGTTTGCCATCGGTCGGCTACCGCCACTAATGATATGTCCAATTTCACGATTGTTTTTTATTTACTGTTAGAGACCGGATACAGTCCGGCGTATTGCGGGCTCGCGCTACACGCGACGCAGTCATGCTACGCCGCCGTCAAGTGGACGATCTTCACTGTAGCAAGGTAGTGCGTTGGGCGAGTTGGTGCATAGCTAAACAAATTAATTGTGGCGCGAGGAAAAGAAGGAAAACCGAGGGGAGACAAGATAGGGCACCCTATCCTGTCTCCCCTTGGTATTCCTTCTTCTTTTCCTCGCGCCACAATTAATTTGTTTATCTCCACTGTTTTCAGTCTAATGTCATGGCGGAGCACTGTCACTCGACATGCGGGAGGAAAGAAGATGTCTTATCTCGCTAGCTTCATGCTACCTCGGCGGCTGGCAGCATGCTGGCCTACAGTTGGGGTGCATTGAACAGCGTGCGCGGAGCTTGTGCATTCGTCAAGCGAAAAAGCGCTCGCTCGCCGCATGCAATGTATACAGGAGGCATATTAGAGAATTTTGTTACTGCGCCATGACGATGTGTACGCACAATGCAAGCGCATTGCGTAGAGTCGCAGTGCGTCACACGACAGGGCTTTTAGCACACGGGAGTGTCCACCTATGTCACGATCATCATCACCATCATCACCATCATCAGGCTATTATTGCGATAGCAATTATATGGACACTTCAACCGGATTTCTGCCGTCGGCGTCGCCGTCGCCGTGAGGTTCCCTATAGATAAAATCTTCGCCGCGCGCCGTATGCCCGAGCGGAAGCGTGCGGGGACGCGTGCTATCACGGAGAGCCAACGCACTCAATCTCCCACGCGCAAGCAAGGAAGCGGGAAGCCAGCGCCGGAGGGAGCGGAACGGGGGGAGGGGGGGCGCACTTCTACTCTGCCAACAACCGCGCTCGTCGCTCGCTCTCACCGTCGCTTATCTCCACACGGCTCTGACCTTTATGCGCCGTGCATTCGCCGCTCAGTTTCCGTTGAAGCGATAGACCGCACGTACCTTCGCCCGTTGCTGCGGCGTATGCGCTTGCTGCCAGCGTTTTGACAGTCGTTGTCTGCAGTCATTCAGTGTGATCTATTCATGTTTGTTTGTGCGCACTCACACCACGCTTGTTCAGGAACGCTGCAAGGATTGGTGCTGTCGCCGACATTCTTCAACGGCACCCTTAAAACTCTTAAGTAAAAGCGACACCACTATACGGACGTTCGAAGGGTTGATATGTATAGAGAGAACAAGAGGCACTGCAGGAGGCACATCCAGGTAATAACTTCTGCGTACATTTCCTTACGTGCATGCTGTATGCTCCGAATAAACTTTAGTTCAGAGTTAACGCATGTCTTGTGGCTACATCCATGTCCCATCTAAGTTGTGCACTCGGTAAACATTGTGAAAGATCCTTTCACGTGACCATTGCGATTATTTAAACATGGCGAAGTAGCAATAGTGCGCCGCCACTTACAAGCTCACGGCGACGCGTCGCAGATCGCGCCACGTGTGTATATGTGTACATTTTCCTCTGTTGTAGGTGACGCGACGCCAAGTACAAGGCGGCGCACGCTAGCGCCTACTGAAGTTTGTGTATCGTTCATGGTTTATTGGAAGTGCAAACACACACAACGAAGAATAACGAGACACACACACTTGTGTTTGTGTTGGCACTTCCAGTCTACCATGAATTTATACCAAATGGCCTCATTATCCACTTTCCTGTGTATGGCCTCGCTTCTGACCTGTACAAAAACAAAATGAAAAGCATTTATGTGCACCAATTGAAAAACAGTATGCTACGTCTACATTCGCTAGAAAAACTAGTGCTAGCAAGTTTTCTTGCGTGTTATGTATTCGGCGGTAGGACGACCACCGCTAGTCGAGGCACGAACGACCAGCACCGAGGCCCGGAAGACAATCAGCTTTATTACTTTTTAAACGCGCTTTTGTGCGTTTCCTGACCAATCACATTGGCGCAAACATAAAAAAGAAAAGATTGTCGGCGAGCGTGGCGATATTATCTGAAAATGGAAGCGCGAACAAAAAGGGAAGCACTGCAGACACAATTGTCGTCGACATTGTATGTCATGCGACATAAGCTGATCAGCCACACAATACATTTTCGCTGGCGGCCGCTGCTCAAAGTCATTTTCTCGCGCAACTTTTGAGCAGCCGCTGCTAACTCACTGATATGCTATCTGCTGATTATGAGTGGCTCATGGCTTATGGTCTCATGGCTGGTTTAGGCTACTAGGCAAATAATGGTCCTGTCGTTTCTTCGTCCTGTTTTTTTCCTGCGCTGTTAACTTGTTGACGCAGTAGTGCGGTTGAAGAGGGATACTGAAAAGCTTTTCAAGTATGTCGTAATTGCCAAACTTCTGTTGTAAACTAAATCAATGTCGCGTGCCAACTGTTGCTGATGATAGTCTCAGCGAAGTCACGTGCACTATTAGAATGTGGTGATTGCAGATAAGTGGATGTTGCCATAGTGGCTTGGATCGGAGTGCTTTGTGGGTCGAGGAGAGCTATAATAAATATGGCCTATCTACCGCTGTAGCGCATGCTCTCTTGTTTATGTCCGATACGCTAATATGTGCCACTTGGCGTGTCGATTTTACTGTCGTACCACTTGAGGCGTCTGCATGCTAACTTGATCCCACGAACAACACAACCAAACGGGCGGATGTGAGGACAGCTTCAATCCGCACTCTCTCTATACACGTTGTGGCCCAACACCTGCAGGTACGTCCTCGCACTTTAGGAGGAGGGCCCGCGAGGCTGCTTTCGACTGCGGTTTGACTGGAAACTTCGATTGATCGTGGCCCTGTTATTCTTCCAGATCATCGCGAGACACAGATCGGCGCCTTGTGCGTAATAGGTGCAGGACAGGCAGCTTCAATCTCGCGACGAACAATGCGCGTAATGTGGTCAGAGGTGGGCGGCAGGCGAACGTCATCACACGATGAAGTTGCAGCCGTATTGGGCAGCCGGGTGAATCTCTGGGTAATACGGCGGTCTTCGCGTGTTCAACCCACCGGCACTATTTGATGATTGTGTCGACGGTATCAACGTTGGTATAGACGAGCAGGTTAAAAGCATCGTCGGCGATACCTTTGAGCCCATGAGAAACCCTCTCGGACTCAGGCATGTGCTCGTCAACCTGGCGGCAAAGAGCGATAAGCTCGGGAATGTAAGAGACGTATGACTCGGAGGATGTCTGTGCACGAGTCGCAAGTTCATTCCGCGCAGCAAGCTGCCGACCAGTGCTGTCACCGAAAAGGCCGCGGATCTTCTCTTCGAAAGAGTCTCAGCTGGTAATGTCCGCCTCGTACATCTCGAACCACCGCGGTGGGCCATCAAGGTAAAAAAGCACGTTGGCGAGCATAAGGGTCGGGTCCCACCTGTAGCCGGCACTGATCCGTTCGTACAGGTTGAGCCATTTGTCAACATCAACCCCACCCTGGCAGGAAAATACGCCAGGATCACGAGCAGGAGGCAGAACGATGTAGGTGGGAGCCATGGGAGGGACAGGGGGTGAATAAGATGTGCCTGCACCGACTGACATGGTCGCAAGCGTGATGAGTCGGCCGTTGCGGAGCTCCGTGATCGAAACAGGGAACTACCCCGCACCTCCACCACAAAGATGTTACGTAAAAGAACACAAGTCGGGACTATTTACACTGTATTTAAACAACACAAACACAGTAGCTAAGATGGTGGACAGCCACCAGCACCAGAGAGAGCCGTCTACTTCGTCGTCTGCCTCAGGCTTAATGTCTCTCTCGTAGCAATATATTCACTGGTGCCTCATATGTCGGCATGAGCTTAATATCTACATGTCCAACCAATGTCTAAGATGACTAATCTTAGACGATGGTGCGGCTGGCTGGCTTTCCAGAGCAGATGTATTCCCCCCGAGCTGGAATCTCTGATTCTTTCTGCGAATATGCTTGATCACACAACTGTGAGTGCAATACAAGTCACTTTAGGTCGGTCAACTCAATCATTAGTCGCCTCACACAATAACAGACCAACGCCTGAGTCTTAGTCGAATTAGGCCCTGCTGAGTTGCATTTTGCTGAGTCTGAGTCCAAGTTAAGGGCTCACTTAAACTCAGATTCACAAAACTTGTGCTAAGTGAGCCCTAAGCAAAATAAAATATTATTTCTGAGGGATTCCGAGTGAAGTCCAGTTGTTTTGCCGGTATATGGAAGGCCACAAACAAGGACGGTATCTTCAGAGATTGAATGGACATGACTTGATTGGTCTCGATATCTGCGTATACACATGAGGGCAGCAGGCTGTTATCGTCGCGACATGACGTAAGCTTCACTCATCATTATCAGCCTATATTTGTGTCCACTCCAGGACGAAGGCCTCTCCCTGTGATCGCCAATTACCCCTGTCTTGCGCTAGGGTTAATTGGAGATCACAAAGAGAGCTTCATTCACTGCACCAGAAACACAGGGTGACTTTTTCATGCCACTTACTCGATATCGTGGCCATTGTTGGACACTCATACCGTGAACTTTCCATCCTTTTCGATCGGATGGTATGGAAGCTTTACTGTGTCAGTCACTTGAATATTTTTATGCCGCCAGTATCCGACTGACAATAGTGCAGGCGCTGTTTCTACCGGCAGCCTTTCCTTCCAACGACCAGACAGTTCAATTTAGTCGACGGCAGGGACAGGCCCTCTTTAAGTGAGACTTAAGGTCTAGGCCTTCCTGTGTCGTGCTTACTTCGCCGGTCTGCAATTCCCTCATTGTTAAACTAGCAATAAAGTGTAAATATAATAGGAAGAACCTATAGAGTGCCCAACCTTAGCAAGATGATGTGTCGAGGCACCACACTTGCGGCCACTGGAACCGGCTCACGGGTCCTGCTGACACACTCAGGGAACTTGCGGTTAGGCAGGAAAGCCTCGATATAATGGTAGAGTGCGGCCCCGAATTCTTGCTTCTCGGATGCTCTCTACGAATAGCACGTGGTAGTGTGTCCATATATATATGCTTCCAATATTTCGGTTCAAATCGAAAACGAATTTACAAATGTGCGTCAAATTTTACATAACTTCCTGTTCAACCCAAAAAACGTCTGTGAAAGCAAATTTGGTAGAGGGCTGAGATAGCACTCGGCTGGCAGCTTCGAGCCAACCTTCGCTCCGATAGCAGGAGCCTTGAGTCAAACTCACCGGTCACCCAGGAAATAATTACTCCTTTTTCCGGTGGGGGGGGGGGGGGGGGGGGGAGGGCCGTCGCACGCAGGGAAGTTTAGAGAGCCCTGGCCCATTCTGCGGTGGCAAACTGGGCAAGTTTGCTATTCGTAACGCAGGGTCAAGGTACCGTGTTATTTTCACAGGGAAGCTGTATATGGCTACCCCGCAATTTTTTTGCGTCCGTGCGTGTACACCGTCGCGTCGACAAAGAAAAATGTTTTTCGTCTCCAGGGCTAGTGTAATTGTGAGTTTACGTGTAACATAATTATGTTTTCTCGTATGTTCACATTACAACCCGATGCTGTCATGTATGCAGGTTGCGTGTGAGTCATACTTTACAAATTTTGTGACGCACTTTACTTCGTGAAGTTTAATTAGTTCAATAACGCACTTGCGCCAGGCTGAGGGTCTACTAGAATGAGGATATATGCTGCACTCCGGCAAACTTACGTGCGTGCGTGACGAACGTGTGCACATGATACATCTGACCTTGATGAGTGGGCGCTCTGTACGTTGCATCGGTCGCGCACAGTGCGCTGCGATCGTAATTCGTGAACGCGGGTTAAGCGCAAGCGTATGGACGCCGCGAACGTGCACCACGGCGTCGAAGCACCGACGGAAAGGGCGCGAGCGAGGTCGTGCACGCTACATTGATCTCGACGGTGCGACGCCTTGTGGTGGTGGCGCTTTTGTAACATCGGCAACAGCTTCGCTGTACATCCACATTCACAGGGTGGAATGGAGGCGGAATTTTTTTCTATAGTAATTTTACCAATATCCTGTATATTGCACCGCCGCCCTAATGTTACAAATAAAGTCCCATTCAATTTTTCTCCGATGTCAAATGCACCCTTTTCGTTTGGGCATATCACATCGCCGTATGGAATTGTGTCTGTTACGGACAGCTTCTCCAAAACTTTGTTATTGTATGTCATAGATGCAACTACGGTGCTGAAGACCACAGCGTGCAGTCATACAACTTTTCTCAGCGTTAATGAATTAAGTGAACTATGATACCCACCCAGGCGAAACGCATAGATGGTAAGCTCGACGCGGAAAGTTATAAACCGAAATCTGTGAGTAAAACTTAATCTAAAAAGATACATACACAAAAAAATTGGCATTCTACCATTCTACCGCCAGGGCATGGGGCCTCAAAAAGTTGAGGCTCTCAAAAATTTAAATGAAAAGCAATCAGTTACCTAGCGCCTTTTACAGACGCACACTTTCCCAAACCCAGTAACGTACAGTCACCTCTATCTTGGGCTATATATAGCAGATTGCAAATTATGCCCAGGTAGAGCCGATCTTCATCACATCATGTGGGCATGTCCCCTGATAAAGATGTGGTGATGGTGGTGGTGAATTGTAGCAACAGGCGGGTTTAGCCTGGCGATCAAGGCCGGCAATTGCTCCGCCTGAGCGTCTCTTACAATATCGCTGAATGGTTTGACCATATGTCCATCAAACCAGTCTTTCTTAAGAATTCCATAAGGAGACGTGAAGTTTCTGTGCGGGCTATAACTGATCCCTCGGGAAATACAAGGTGTTGCAGGCACGCATGCGGAAGGTCCTTTTTTTTGTAGATTCTCCAGGAGAGCGTCCTTTTCAACTTGGAATTGCTGGCACGACCACAGAAAGTGTTCAATATCTCCTGTCTCGTCACATGCCGTAAAGTTCGGAGAATTGAGTCGTCGCGTCTTAAATAACCAGGCCGGTGTACTAGCAGATCCTGTCCTGATTCCATATAAAAGTGAGGCTTCCTCTCGATGAAGTCTCTTGGTTACGCAGGGCATATGTGGTGGAACCCAAGGCGACCCAAAGTGATTTCGAATGTCAGATTTTTTCACTTGATTACTCTTTGGAGCCTTAACTTTTGGAGGATGATAGAGCGCTGCGTATGCAAGTGCATCAGCTTTTTCGTTGCCAGTAATACCAATGTGAGAGAGAATCCACTGAAACTTTACCGTGAAGCCTTTGTTCTTGAGTTCTTTCACAAGGGCTAGTGATTTGCGTGGGAACTTGATGGATGGCAGACCGCGGTATAGTTGTTGTAACGCGGCCTTTGAGTCCGTAAGGACAACCACATTCTGCGAAGGCAGAGTCTTTAGTTTGCGCAGAGCAGAAGCTATTGCTAGGCCTTCCACTACTGTCGACGAGGCCATACATTCCAGACGGCCAGACCATGTATATCTCAGAGAGGGAATACAGAATGCAGCTGCACAGCGGTCTTCGTCTACTTTGACAGAGCGATCTGTGTATACTTGTAGGTGGTTCGGGTAAGTCGTGTGCAAATGTTCGAGAACTAGTGACTTGGCTTCTGCAGATGGAATGCAGCTCTTTGAATGCAATCGTGGTATAATTAAGTCACATGTGATGTCCTCGAATGCCCAGAGCGGTTCTATCTTTTCCCTCTGTCTCGAGCAGCGCAATCCTAAGAAGCGAAGTGTGTTCAGTGATGCATAAAAATGTAGCGCGGCCTGTTACTTATACCTCTTAACAGGGCTTTGCCGGGTGTAGACTCACTCAATCGTAGTAACTGGATCATGAGAGTCTGGGAAGCCTGAAGTCGCAGAGGGCGTGACTCAGCTTCATAGAGCACTTTCTTGTTTGACGCTGGCTGAGGGACTCCAAGGCAAAGTCGAATACCTTTTTCTGTGGATGGCTTCTAAGCGCTCGTATTGGCTATCTGAGGGTGACATCAGGGGTAGCTGGTATAGGATCCGACTGATAACCAACGCTGTATGTAGCCGTAGCATCGACGTCGGGTGGTTGCCCCAGCGTATGCCAGCGACTCGCTTGAGCACATGTAGCCTCTGTGTCGATGACGCCACAGCGTGGTCAACAGCGCGGCGCCAGAGTAGCCTATGGTCCAAGGTAACGCCAAGAAATCGGACGTTGGTGAATTGTCGAATGTGGTATCCGTCCATATTCAGCTTCAAGCGTGTAGATTTTCTTTTAACTCCAGGAAATAGTACGAATGATGATTTCTCTGCTGATAGTGATAGTCCAAGCGTTGCCAAGTGGCCCTGAATGGCATTTACTGCTCCCTGGGCTATTCGTGCGAGGCGCCGAGGCTGGTAGCCGGAGACCCATATACAGATATCATCGGCATACATAAATATCTTCACTGGTGTTCGATGGTTTAGTACTCTTGGGAGGCTAGCCATGGCGATGTTAAACATTAAGGGAGATAAAACACTCCCCTGTGGCACGCCGCGAAATATACCTATTTCATCGCTCAAAGTGTCAACAAGACGGACTCTGATGCGGCGATCATTAAGAAACGTATGTATGAAGTGCAAGAGATGACCCGTGACGCCTATAACTTGTAACTGGCTGATGATGGCTCTTGGAGACACGTAGTCGTAAGCCTTGGAAACATCCATAAAAACAGCAAGTGTCGAGAGGTCATCCGCACTGTAATGTTCTATGTGGTTCTGTGACTGTTAGTGCACTAACACACGTGTCAGCGAACTAACCGCTCATTTCCCTTCTTTCCTTCTCTCCTCTCTCTCCCTGTCATCTTTGTGCTCCCTCTTCCCATTCCCCCAGTGTAGGGTAGCCAACCGCACGTTATTCTGGTTAACCTCCCTGCCTCCTGCCTTTCTCTTGCTTCCTTCCTTCCTATGTGGCTTAGCAGGTCTAGCACATTGTCTTGAGCACTTAGACGCTGGCGAAATCCAGTCATGCACGGCGGTAGTTTTCGACCCTGCTCGACATACCAAGTGAGTCTTGTGCACGCCATCTTCTCCATTAGCTTCGCTGAACAGGAGGTCAGCGATACCGGTCTGTACGAGTCCAGAGCTGCAGGATTCTTTCCAGGCTTCAGAACCGGTACCACCCATGCTACCTTCCTTAAATGTGGGATATTCCCTCTAGCCCACACTTTGTAAAAAATGCCAGCAAGTCACGTCGTTGCTCAATCGGTAGGTTCGTCAGCATCTGATTACTGATGCGGTCAGGGCCCACCGCACAGTAACATCGGAGACTGCTCATAGCTAGTTCCAACTCTCTCAGTGTAAAAGGAGCATCCATCGGAGACGACGATAGCGGCGGAGACGGGTTGGTTGTGCCGGCTGACCTTCCAGAAGGGTATAGTATACTTGGGCTAAGACATTCGCAAGACAAGCGAGCGTCTTGCCTAACTTCAATGCTAGGGCTTCAAATGGCTTGTTTGGTCGGAAATTTCCAGCAAGGTTATTAACGACCCACCATATCCTTGGAAATGGCGTGAAGTCCGATAGGCTTGCACAAAATGCTGCCCATTGATCTCTTAGTTTCCTCGTGTAACGTCGAATCACCGCGTTAATTTTGTTCTATACTGTCTTCATTGGTGGGTCGCCCTTCGTTCTCATCAGCCTCCGTTCCGCTCTTCTACGAGCAGCCCGTAGATTTTTTAGCTTTAGATCCGGAGCGGGAAAGTGGTCGGGTAGCTTCAGCTCAGAGGTAGCTAAGCTCTTGCTACGTAGCATGTAGCGTAGCATGTACAACTTTCTATCAACGACCCTAAAAAGTTCTGGTTGCACCTTACGAGGAAAAACGATACTATTAGCAAATTGAAACTTGACGACGCAATCACGAATGATAGCAACTGTATAGCCAATGCATTCAATGACTACTTTTCGTCTGTGTTTCTTAGCGCCACAACTCAGCCTACATCTTTTCAGAAAACGAGTTTTGCTATCCCGGATTTAGACATAAACGAAAGGGGCATTTTTTCGGCTCTACTTGAATTAGACACCAAGAAAGCTATTGGTCCGGATGGCATACTAAACGTATTTCTGCGTAGATATGCTTAATGGTGTGCGAAGTATCTGCATATAATTTTCAAAGAAAGCTTAAGGAAAGCGGAAATACCTTTGGAATGGAAAACAGCGAAAGTGGTGCCAATTTATATGTCGGGTGACAAACTCAAAGTAATCAACTATAGACCGGTCTCACTGCTGTGCAGTTGCAGCAAAGTCTTAGAGCACTTCGTTTTCAAGCACCTTTCTTCCTTCTTAGAGGACAACAACTTTTTTTCAAGCACTCAGCATGGGCTTCGGCGTGGCTTATCAACTACGACACAACTCATTCACACCACAAATGATCTAATGGTAATACTAGACAAGGGTGGACAAGTTGATATGATTTTCCTTGACTTTGAGAAAGCTTTCTACCGAGTGTCGCACGCCCATTTAATGTTCAAGGTTCGATGCATTCTAGACAACCACCAAATTGTACAGTGGCTCGACACGTAGGCAACTCGAACTCAGAATTAGTATCCATTCTCTCAGGCGTTCCCCAGGGATCGGTGCTCGGGCCACTACTTTTCTTAATTTATATCAACGATTTACAAATTAACTCTCCAGTGCGTTGTCGTTTATTTGCCGACGATTGTGTTGTATATATGCAAATTGAGTCAGAAGAAGACCAAGAAATACTAAACAACTTCCTTACTGCAATTAACAACTGGTTCTTAATCTGGCAAATGCGACTAAACGTTTCCAAATGTGTTCAGATGAGAGTTACACGCAAAAAGTGTTCGCTCGTCCGAACCTATAGCATCAACAACGTTCCACTAATTGCGGCAGACCAATTTAAATATTTAGAATTATACATAAACTCTACGCTAACCTGGAACAGTCATGTGAAATACGTAGTTTCATTGGCTTTGAAGAAACTTTACATGCTAAGGAATCGTCTAACACATTGCACTTCCAAAACTAAGCTTGTGGCATACACGACATTAATTAGACCGTTATTGGAATACGCAGAGACGTCGTTTGGGATCCGCACACCAAAGTTGATATATATTGCATTGAACGTGTCCAGAAAAAAGCGCTAAGATTCATCTCGAACGCTTATGGCACGCATGTTTCGGTTACTAACCTTCGGCAATTAAGCGGTCTTCCTACTTTAGAATCACGCAGGAAACTACACCGACTGCAAATGCTCTTTAATATTGCAAATGGTAGAACAAAGATGGAATTCATGAGTTACATGCAGTATAATAGCGCAAGGCCAACGAGATGGAAACACAGCAAAACGATTCTAATGCCACGAGTGAAAACAAACGCTTATCGTTTTTCCTTCTTTCCTCGAACCATAGCCGAATGGAACGCGCTTCCATGAGACGTAGTTGGTTCATAATCAGCCGATGCCTTCACATCTGCCATAAACCTTACTTGTAATGTTTATTGACAGTGATCATGATTGTACTATTTCTTCTTTCTTTTTTTTCCCTTGCATAGAGCCTGCATCGTAAGCAAGCCACTATTTGCCACTCCCTAGGCACTTCTGTTTCCTATCCAGATTGCTTGCGTTCGCGGAAAGGTTCCGTAAATTTAACCCTGCACCGATATATCAGTTTCTGAACAGCCATTGTTTGTTTATCGCTCCCCTATGTTTGCTTTAGATGATTTCAATTAACATCCGGAGTCTTGTTTGTTACCTTCATCCTGAAATATCTCTTCCGCGTAATGGCTTATGCCTACAGATAAACGTTGTGGTGTTTTTCTTTCAGCGCTATTGTGCCGCGGTATTGTCGCTGAAAAGGGGGAAGGGGAGGGAAAAATACTACCATTTCGTGAGAGTACGAGTTATGTGCAGTACTAAAGATTGTGTACTTTTTCCTTTCTTTCTTGTGCTCGCCTCTAGTTGTCATTCAGCCATATATGCTTTTTGAGTATTTTCATACAATACTATTGTTGTTATCAATCTTGTTGACTTGAATGATTCTTGTGTATATTTATTCTTTATGAAATCAATGTACAGTCAACCACAAAAGTTTGCGGACCACGCGAGCGCGTGCCAGACTGCCTATCCGCGCCACCTAGCGGTACGCTACCTAGCGGCGACAGGGGCGCTCTCCCGGATATGAGCCCTCTTGGTACTCGCCTGCCTGTTAATTTTTTATTCCCGTGCATGACATTGTTAGTTCGTTGTGTTGACGCAGAGCGCTGTCTGCGATAAGACCGCCACATATGTGGCTTGATAGCAGTATCGGAGCAATCACTGAAACCTTTGTCGACTGGTGTGCCAGTGGGTAGATTAGTTTCACGAAGCGCGGCGACGATTTTGTTACGCGACGTTTACTGGCGCACTTTGGTTGGCAGCATCTTGGTCCAATGAGTGTTGCTGCTTCTGCGTCTTGAGAGAAAGGGTAGGGAGGTGTTTCACTGTCATCAAAAATAAAGAAAAAGCGGATGCATAGAAAATTTTCTTTCACACATAGGCGCATCTTCGCATCAGTCGCTGAAAACGTAGTAGACTTGCTTCAGGCCACGTGGTGATTGCCTATTTGGAAAGATGCCGCTGCGTGTTCCACTTGACGAAAGAAGGCACATTGTGCGTTTATTTATAGAGGGAATACCTCAGCGCGAAATCTGCCGCCGAACCAACAGGAGCCGGACTGCCGTGAATAGGATTATTCAAGCTTTCCGCGACGATGACAGATTCACAGGTATGGAGCGCAGTGGGCGTCCAAGGGCCACGACTGAGGAAGAGGACCGCCTGATTACGGCCGCCATCGTGGCTGATCCTTTTCAAAGTGCAGAGGATATCCGAGAAGCGCTCTCGCTCACGGTATCGTCTGAGACTGTAAGAAGAAGGCTGAGTGAGCTTGGCCTGCAGTCTTTCGTAGCAGCACAGAAGCCCTGCCTCTCAGACAGCCAGCTACAAGAACGACTCATGTTCGCTACAGCAATGAAAGATTGGACAACAGAGAAATGGGGCTATGTCATCTTTAGCGACGAGTCAACTTTTTCCACGCGCTGGGACCAACGGAAGCGGGTTTGGCGTCCACTAAACTGCAGGTGTGTTTACAGTGTATTGGCAGTTAATTCACGAAGCTAATTCTGCATCACAACATGTTTCACGTAAAATGAGCTTTTGGACATTACGAGATTTTTCTGTAGTGGTATTATGTTGAAAACATTAACGATTGTTTCATAGTACTACTTACTCTGAAGCTAATTAAAAGCTGCCAGTGGGTCTTTCAGTACTATCTAATGATGTTTGCACGTTTTCTATTGCAACTCTATAACAGCATTATAAAGTTCATACGCAAGAGGAATCACAACATTTTTAGACGCGCCGCTGGAACCCAATTGTATGCTATTTCTTGCAGATATCTGCCTAATTACACACAGAGTGTTCTATCCAGTGGACGGTGTTCCGTGAGCGTGTGGGGAGCAATCAGCAAAGATGGCCTTGGTCCCCTTGTGCGTCTGGAAGGGCCCTTCACTGCGTCACGGTACTGCGACGTCATCACTAGACACCTCGTTCCGTATGCGCTGGACGGTCCCTTCAGCGACGGCTGCTATTTTTTTCAACACGACTGCAGCCCGATCCATAAAGCACGTATCGTCCAGTCATTGCTAGAAGAACATGCTGTTTGCCAGCTTGAGTGGCCTCCATGTGGCGCCGACTTGAATCCCATAGAAAATGTCTGGGGCATGTTGAAGAAACGGCTGTCAACACGAGCCAACCGCGGCCGCATGGCCGATACGCTGTGGCAAGCGATCGCACAAGAATGGGAAAGCCTGCGCGGTCGACCGGAGATTACTGAATCTTTGTACGAGTCGATGCCCATACGCATCAATAAGGTGCTAGAAAACGGCGGACATTTCTCTTCCTACTAGATCATTGAGAGACCTATGTTTCATGACACTTCTGTAAATGTCTTGTGAATAAATTCATCCCCTTCAGACACGAATTATGATGCACTGTCTGCAAATGCGTCAAATGCGCATGGCATCATTTCAAGACGCTCACTATTACATTCCAAGAAAGAAGACGAAGCAATGTGCTGTTTTGTGCGAGTTTCAGTAAAAAAAATTAAATAGCGTATAACTCATTATCTAATTATTCTGAAATCCGTCAGCTTCAATGCTTGCATAAAAAGAATCAACTATTAGGCCCGAAACGCATGCACACTTGCTTTTTCGGTTGTATTCGTGTCGACCGGAGAAAAAAAAATACTCTTGACGTTGGTCTTGGAACGCGGCACGTCGAACGATTGTCTAACATGGTAGTGTCTCCAGCAAAGTGATCATCTGCAGCAATACGCAGGACAATGAAGTTAACTGACCGCTAGTTGTCCCATCAGGAAGCGGACACGAATGTGCACACTGAGTTTTAGGTCATTTGAAGAAACACGTGGCGTGGGACGCGCCTCCGAAGTTCGAGTCCCCAAACGAGGACGCCGTGTCGCAAAGGGTTATAAAAAGAGTCATCGCACCCGATTATTTCTTATTTTTCTAAATGTAACCACTATAGCAGCGCGGTGGTTCGGGCTTTGCGCAGCAAAACCTGGGCGCAGGCGATCAAATCCCGGCCGTTACTGTCACTTAGCGATGGGGGAGGAACGGAAATATTCTGCCTACTGACTAAGCATCTGTGTCCCATGGCTGCCTCACCGCTCACTCACGCACTCACGAAAAAAAAGCCAGCGTGGCTACGCGAAAATAGAACTGATAACAGCCGAAGAATACGCTGTCTGATTACTTGTACTGATATTCTGCTCTCAAAATATAAGCAAGTAGCCCTGGCTAACAAAGAGCGCGTCACGTTGAAAGAGATAGGTAGAAAATATCTGCGCACAGTGCGAAAATAGACAGGCCATAGATTTAAGGAGGGATGCGTCTTCAACGTAGCGCTGCTGTCGATCGCTGGTGACGTAGCGGAAGTGTCGCGAAGAGGCTCTTGGCCACGCGCTCGTGTGGTCCGCAAACTTTTGTGGTTGACTGTACCCACTCCTGCCATGGCTTCCAAAAGGCATCCGTCAGTATCTGACAAATAAATAAATGTCCGCGAACAGGTCTCCAGATGATTCACTTAGGCCGTCCCTGTATGTATTCCAATGCGTCACAGGACAGGATTTTCAGCGGTTGGTTCTATTTCCAGCAAAGTTGACGAAGACAGGAAAATGGTCACTACCCATTCTATCTTCACTCGTCGTTGACGATGCGAGAATGTCTGCTGAGTGTAATGTCAAGTCAATGACACTGTAAGAGGCCGGTGGTCGAAAAAAAAAACGTTGGTTGTTTGTCATTCGCCACGCAGAGTCCCTCAGTGTCTAAAGCACTAACAATTTGCTTTCCACGTGCATCGGTCACCTTGTCGCCTCGAAGAGTATGGTGTGCGTTAAAGTCCTCACATATAATCCTCGGAGCCGGGCAGCGGCTGCAGAGGTCTCTTATGATTTCTCCCATCGAGACCTTCTGGCGAGAGCTCGCATACACGGATGCCACGCTGAGGCTTCGGTTTCCCAGCCGCACTTGTACAGCAGTGACCTCCAAAGCACTGCTGCAAAGGTCTTGAACTGGAAGAACGTAATGTGGTATTTCACGTCTGACATATAGCGTGGCGCTTCCATTCGGAAATGTCGGGATGCTTTGGTTTCCATGTGCGACATAACCAGCAATTGATCTGGAACTTGGAAGACCTGCCTCGGACAGGGCCAATATTGGCACAGGCATGTTGCGTAAGAGAAGCGACAGTTAAGGTAAATGGCACGCAAGACCCGCACAGTTCCATTGCATAATAAGTGGCACCTTTGGGCGAGACGATGAACAATGTGTCCCGACCACATCCATATTGTTAGGAGCTTTAAGAGAGGCAGAGCTTAGAATCACCGACTCGAGAGCCAGAACTACTTCATGTCCTTCATCGAGCTCGCCGGCATCTTCTCTATGTGTGATCGCAGGGCCTTGAAGAGAGCACGTAGCACCTGTTGGCAGTCCTCCTGTGGTGTTTTTTTTTTCATCGCAACGCGATTGGGGTCGCTGCAGTGCAGACACATAGCTTCGCTGTTCCGGTTGTTCAGCAGTCTTCTTCCTCCTTCAGAAGCCTCCTTCAGGAACCCAGGACACAGTGGTTCCATCGCGCAGCGGACCGGCTAAAGCAGTCAAAGCCCCATAGAAGAGAAGACTGATAAAGATCAGAAAACCCACTAGCTTATTGCCTCCCCTTCCCATCACTACCCTAGAGCAGTGCAGACTGCATTACTCAGCTCAGACCTGGATCTCCAACTCCGGGTCGTCCAGATGGCCGAAGACGCCGCCAAAGCGCAAGGCCTGGCCGCCGCCTGAGGAAGAAGAGGACGGGCCCTCCCATTCCCCTCCTCCCTAAACTCCATCTCGGACAAAATAAAGTTTGAACTACTACTACTACTACTACTACTATTACTACTACTACTACTACTACTACTACTGCTGCTGCTACTAATACTACTACTACTACTACTACTACTACTACTACTACTACTACTACTACAAATAAAAAAATGCGTAATTGTCTCATAATAAACACTAAAACATTGAAGCCTAATTATATAATTAATGTAATCGTAAAAAAGACAAATGCGGTATGATATATACATGAAATAGAAACGTGCCTTGCGTAGTGTGAAAGCAGTGAAAAGCTATTCAACTGTGGTGCGCAAGGTTAGCCAATTTGAAATGCCATTCTGCGAGCCAGAGTAAGATTCGCTACAGCAACCTTCATTCGTTCGTTCTGATTGCCTGTGTCGCGTGTTGTTGAGGTGGATGGGTGGCGGCAGAACCACTAGTCATCAGATATATGACTAATTGGCCACATGCTCATGTTCACCGATAAACATCTTCCTCTGCATCAGGTTCGTTCCAGAGAGCCGATTTCGTAGGCCCTTGCATTCTGTTCATTTCGCAGTCTGCAACTAGTTTAAATTCTGTCATCGTAACAATCCAGGGTGCTTGCATGTAGATCTCATAGATAACGCCCTAACAGTACGAAGTAAGGGTGCAATACTAATCCGCTGTAGGCGTTCCAAATGGTCGCTTGGTATCACCACATTTCGGCTTGCAGTTTAAGAATCAATGCTTTAATCTCAGCACCTGTGTACGTCTTTACTTGTTTATTGTATCGCATTCTTTTATTCTATCTGATCGGTTTTACGGGTTATTCGTGCAATAAATTCCTTCAACTTAACACATTCCCTGTAAGAGTCATTTTGATGGTTTGACCTACTCGTGACTTATACACTCCTCACTGTACATTATACTTTTTTCTTTCCAAAATATGTAAAAGTGTTATATTCCAAGAGCTTACTTGGGGCGTGACTATTGTTCGAAAGTGAATTAAGAAAAGAGCTAACTCGGGCCATTTTCTTTATAGTATAATCATAGCCTCCTATATAGGCTATGGTATAATCGAATGCGTGAAGTGTTCCTTCGCCGTTGCAGATGATAATTTTAAAGCTCTTAAACTATTATTGCATTATTCTATTGTAGTATCCTCACGCCGTCATCTTCATGCTCTCGTCCTTTTACCATCATCATCACTTTAATATCGTCATCTCGGGGTCGTCGCGCCGTCGTCGTCATACCGCCCTTCTTGTTTCACGGACGTCATTTCTTCTTCATCATTCCGTTGTCACTTCGGCGTCATTATATAGTCATCGTCATCCCGTCATGCTCATGGGTGATTTTGGCAAGCGACTGCCACAGCAAAGCGGGCCGATGCCGGAGACGGTGTAGGTCACGCGTAGCCGAAGCAACGAAGTCTCAGAATGGCCACTACAGCTTTTAAATAAACGTGACTTAGCAATACGGTGCATAGCTACATTGCTTGAATAGTAATCGCATTATTATCGACAGTCATCGTGAGATGAGTTCTCCCGTAATTTTTTGTCTTGAAGAACGTTTTTTTTTTTTTTCAACATGCCTGGATACACGTGCTAAGCTCGTCGTCACTTACCTCAGACTTTGCGGTGACCATATACGTTGCAGCTATTCAGTAATCCTTAAAGTTTTCTTTATACCTTTTGTGTCCAATGCAATGGTGAACTGCCGTGGTGGTCCCCATTCCAAAACCCGGCAAACCACTTAACCTCGACAATTAACGCCCCATGTCCCTCACTTCATGCGTGGGTAAAGTAGCCGACCACTTCATTCAAAACCGAGTGTCACGCTACATTGAGGAACACGAACTCCTCCCACAAAACATGATAGGGTTTCGACTACACCTATCCAACCAAGATGTCATGTTACTCCTGAAGAGACAGATCTTCGACGTTAAAACACGAGACGTTCGAGGCATCCTCGCCCTCGATCTCACGAAAGCATTCGACACCGTCTCGCACTGCTTCGTACTGGAGTCTGTGGCAGGCCTCGGCCTCGGCCAGAGATTTCAGCAGTACGTACGCTCCTTCCTAAAAGACAGAGAAGCCCGACTGCGAATCTAACAACTTAAGTCGGTCCCCTACACGCTGGGATCCGTCGGAACACCACAAGGCTCAGTCATCTCTCCATTACTATTTAACATAGTGATAAAGGGACTCGCAGACAAACTACGGGACATCCCGAACGTAAACTGCGCTCTATACGCAGATGACATCACCATCTGGAGCCTGGAAGGCTCCCTGGCAGACATGGAGCAGGCATTACAGTCTGCCCTAGATGCCACGGAAGAGTACCTACTAGACACAGGAATGAAACTGTCCTCCAAGAAATCGGAACTCTTACTATTTCGCACGTCCTGTCAAGGAGTCCGCTACCTAACTCCTCTAGACGAACTTCCGATTGGACTACACAAAAAAGATGGACAACTAATTCCGCGAGTCAACCACATGCGCATTCTTGGGCGCCCAATCGAAGCCACCGGATGCCAAGGACTCACAATGAAACACTTAACCGCCAAAAACGAAAACATGATCAGACTCATCCACAGAGTCTGGGGGCAAAGGAAGGGTCTCTGCGAAGATAACCTTCTGCGCGTATACCACGCGTTCCATATGAGCCACATTATTTACTTCGCCTCTGCCCACAACTGGACGAAAATAGAAAAGACAGAACTAAACACACTCATGAGCAAAACCATCGAACAGGGGCGCTATAACGTAAATTTATTCCAAACTGTTCTGATTCCAAACTCCTGACGTCAAATTTACGTAACCACCGACGCAAGCATCGGGCGGTGACCCGCAGCGTTGAATGAACAACCCAATCACTCTCCTGGTTTATAGGAGGTCACCTTTGTTCGCTTTCAAAAGCAATAACATTGTCTGCACAGCGGTTTTTCTGATCTAAATGGCTGACAAGACGCGAGGAGCATGCTCTAGTGGAGAGGGTTTCGGTGGGGCCGAGCCAGCACAGTGAAAATAGATAACCGCATGAAGAGGGTGGTGCCGGCTTCTCCGAGTGGTCCGCTTCGCCTTACTTAGCTTGCGGTGGCTGGTCGAAAATCGCGGCGGCGTGCAACGGAAGGATAAGAATGCCGCTAAAACAGATCCTCAGCAAGGAAGAGTTGGCAGAGCGATGTCGTATGTATGCTGAAAAGGCTAGATAACGTTTTACTGCTGCGCAAAAAGGTTTACCATGCGCAAATAAATACATGCTCACCGGCAGGTACGAGTAGCGAGGGCCTGAGCGATCGGCGGGCAGCCATCTTCTATTCCTTTCGGAACGGGGCAGTCTGTGGCTATTCAGAAAATTTGTCCGTTTTGTTCGGCATATTAATGCATTTTTTTCGCGTACACGTCACTTTAACGTGGTGATTTTTCCCGATTTTGTGAGGTCACGTGACCGACAGGCGAAGTGGGTGTAGCCAGAAAACATTGGACAAATAGCAGAGGGCTAATGCTGAAAAGGCGTCGAATCAGGAAACATTATTTTTCTTTTGTGCGGTTTCATCATGCTTAATCAGTGTGTACACGTTATATCAGATGGGGAGCTATCGCGGTTTTCGTGACGTCGCGGACACACAGGCGAAGTTGGGAGTGGCCCGAAAATGTTTTGACCAATCGTGGAGGCTGATTGCAGAAATTGGAATCAAAACAGTTTGGAATCATTTTACGTTATAGCGCCCCAGATCTTGTGCATTCCTCAAGGAGCAAGTACAGCAAAAGTTGATCAGCTAGGCATGCACAACAACATCGACAAAGTGATTGAGGCTCAGACTATGGCGCAACTACTCCGCCTATCCTCGTCCAAAGCCGGTAGACTATTACTAAACGAAGCTAATGTCTACCAGTCTCCCTATCTCGAGCACGCGGTTACCCTACCGAGCGAAATTAAAGACAGCTACAAAGTAACACCATTTCTCAGAAGCGTCCACCCACAACACAACGTGGGTAGGCACCGGGCCTGCGCGATTCTTGTCCGCACTGATGCGTATCGTGAAGCCACCGCATTTGTAGACGCGGCCCAGTACGGCAACACGTCGACTTTCTCGATAGCAGTCGTGGACGGCAACGGAACGTTACGATCATCCGCATCAGTTAAAACGACCACCAGCGCTAAAGCAGATTAGATAGTCGTAGCCATCGCCATGGCAGACCCCGCATTTACCCATGTCCTCATGGACTCGCGTACCGCAATTCGTTAACAATTCGCACTTCAGTTACCTCTGCAGTCATCTTTGAGAAGGAATCCCATCAAACACTAATTATTTATCGCATAATTTTACGCTAGTATGAGTTCGTTATGAGTGAGTGAGTGAGAGTAACAATTTGAATGAAAATAAATAAAAGTAGGCACGATGGTTGGGGCACCTATTCTAGGGCTTCACTGGCACAAACGACTCTGAGATTTACATATATATATATATATATATATATATGTCACGTAGTAGTGACGGTAAAACACACACACACACACATATATATATATATATATATATATATATATATATTGACACGTATACATGTTTATCTTTCGCCTTTGGCCGCATTCCACCGGCTAACAAATGTTAAACGTTATCGCTCGGCGCAGGACGCGCCTGTATCGATAACGTTCTAGAAACTTCCGATACAGGCGCGTCCTGCGCCGAGCGATAACGTTTAACATTTGTTAGCCGGTGGAATGCGGCCAAAGGCGAAAGATAAACATGTATACGTGTCAATATATATATATATATATATATATATATATGTGTGTGTGTGTGTGTGTGTGTGTGTGTGTGTGTGTGTGTGTGTGTGTGTGTGTGTGTGTGTGTGTGTGTGTGTGTGTGTGTGTGTGTGTGTGTGTGTGTTGTAACGGCATGAGAGACACAGAGACAGCACCCGTTCCTGGGCCAGCTGTTCTATTATCTGCTAACTTCCTCTTCTTCCACCTCGCTTTTCGCCCAAGCAGCCTAGACACGGTGCCGTACTTCCACATCACACTCGGCAGTTCAGAAACGACAGTTCAGTCCAATCGGCGTAATCTTTTCTTGAGGCGCGACACGTGCACGGCGACGTTATTTCTTTTTCGCCGGTCAAGTCCAAAGGTGCTAACGCGCTATGTATTATCTCCTACGCGCTCGGTGATGGTAAAGGGCCCCTCAAACTTTGCTAGTAGCTTCTTGCCTGGACAGGTTGTTAACTCTTTTCACCCACACCTCGTCTCCGATGTTGTGCGCAGGGGCAGGTCGACGGCGGCGGTCATAAAAGCGCTTCTGTTTTTCTTGCCCTTGTGTGGCTTTTTCCTTCGCCGCAGCTCTGATCTTTTGGCAGGCGACTGTGAGACTGTCAGGGCGTGTGACGCTAACGGGAGCATCTAGCCTGAGGACCGCTTTCAGCTGGGGCAGCTTCCCATATACAATTTCATACGGCGTCACACCAGTAGAGGTCTGCAGCCCTGTATTGACCGCATAGACAGCTGCCGGAAGGTGGGCGTCCCTAACGGCCTCTCCTGTTCGTCCTACTTTTCTACATGGAGCGAGCCTTGCCTGAATGCTCTGGTTTGTTCGCTCAGTGAGGCCGTTTGCCTGGGGATGAAACGCGGATGTATAATGATGCTGCACCCCCGCCGTGGAAAGGTACTTTCGCAGTTCCCGACTGCGAAATGTTGTGGCACGATCTGATACCAATTTCTTTGGCAAGCCATGTCTCCATTCAAACCTGTGTTGCAGAAAATCGACTAAATGAGTGGATGCCAGGGATGGTACCGCAGTCACTTTCACGTATTTGGACAGATAGTCCACAGCTACAATGATGTAGCGGTTGCCAGCACTGGAGGTGGGTAGCGGCCGTATGTAGTCGATGCCAACCGTATTGAAGATGTCTTCGGGTATCTCCACAGGTGTTAACAGCACAGGCTGGCGCCCCGGTAGTCGTTTAAACTGTTGACACGCTTCGCCGCTAGCAACGTAGGAGCGCACATTGCTTTGCATCTTCGGCCACCAGAAGCGTTCTTGTAGCTTGCGGAGCGTGGCTCGTTGACCAATGTGCCCTCCTTCGGGGGTGTCATGAATGGCTCGCAGTATCTCTGTGTGAAAACATTTCCGAACGGCCAGGAGGTAACGTTCTTCCGAGCGGTCCTTTTGCCACCAACGACGGCACAATACACCATTGCGTATTGCAAACATCGAGTTTGTTTTTGTGCCAGTTATGGAGGCAATAATTGTCGCGAAGTCTTTGTCCTCTTGTTGCGCTTTGGGCAAGTTTACTTGGGCAAAAAACATGTGATTTTGCCTGCTTCGTTCCAAACGTTCGAGGGGATTGCGTGATACGGCATCGGCGATGTTATTCAAGACTCCGGCACGATGTTACACGTCGAAATCATATTCTTGAAGCGTGATAATCCACCGGGCGAAATTATGCTTTAGCTGTTGCTTAGAAAACATCCTCGTTAACGCAGAATTTTCAGTTACCATGGTAAATCTGCGCCCGAACAGATAGTGTCGGAATTTGTCATCCACGCTCCACACCACTGCCAGACATTCCAGCTCATTGTAGTGATAGTGGCGCTCGGTGTCGAAGAGTTTTCGGCTGGCATAAGCAACGATGTGTTCGACGCCATCAGGATCGCGTTGCACGAGCACTGCCCCTAGACCGACTTGGCTAGCATCGGTGCGCATTTCAGTGGTCCAGTCATCATTGAAGTCGCTTAATACTGGACAGACAGTGAGCTTTTGCTTTATCGTCCGGAAAGCGCTTTCTTGCGTAGCGCCCCACTTAAACTGTGCGTCCTTTTTAAGGAGATCACTCAAGGGAGCTGCGATCGAAGCGAAGTGTGGAATAAACCTCCGCAAATACGAGGCCATACCCATAAATGACTGAACCTGTTTCAAGAAGGTTGGTGTGGGATATTCCGACACTGCCGCTATGCGCTCCGGGAGTGGGATTGCCGCGCGACTGGCCGCTCGAGGTGCTTTGCGTGTATTCGCGGGCATCTTTCACGCTCAGAAAAACACATTTATGTTGCACGTATTGAGCAACAGAAAGCTGTATCGGGAGTTTTTGATGTTGCTCTATAATTTTCTCATTGACACTTTGATAATTCGGAAGACATTACTGCTCAAATGAGATAATTACAATGAACTAATTAAATCTCAGCAGCGAAAAGATTACTGGCGGCTACTCCACTGCACTGGAAACAATAAGCACTAGGGTTGCTTCGTGTAACGCCGTTCTTCTTGTTTTGAATCATGCTGCGTGATAACTGGGACACCCTGTATATATATATATATATATATATATATATATATATATGTGTGTGTGTGTGTGTGTGTGTGTGTGTGTGTGTGTGTGTGTGTGTGTGTGTGTGTGTGTGTGTGTGTGTGTGTGTGAACGAGAAGAAAGGGAACCGAGGGGCCCGATTTTTATTAATGATATCATAAGACGCCCACAATGACACCAAGAACATTTTGTATATCAGTGGCGTAGCCAGAAATTTTAGTCGGGGGGAGGGGGGAGCTCACCTTACAGCGCAGCCTCCTCCTTACAGAATTTGTCGACGGATCACTTATATGAATAATAACTGCGTTGCCATTGTCAATGTCATTGTCTGCAAACGAATTACTGAATGCTACGTACTGTCAAGACAGGTAACATATGTATTTTTTCATAAAAGAATATATTCGTATGCCCCAGAAATTGTGGCCGAAATAACTAATATCAATGCTTCCGCGTTTTTTTTTTGTCTATTTAATAAATAAAGAAAATATAACACTAACTTTAGAACCATATCAGTTCGAAACCAGCAAAACAGTGCATGTAGCTGATATGAAAAACGTAAGTTGAGGACAAATATTTAGATGAATCTATGTCATTCCCGAAATTTGTTCACATTTTTGTACATATGCAGCGGCAAGGGAAAAACCACAATAATGCTCCTTCGTTGCAATTGAGTGCGCAGGAGCAGCTGTTACGGTCGTGTATTGTGAGTAATTGCACCGAAATTATAGTCGCACGAGTGAATACATACAAAAAGCAGTTCTGCAAAATATACATTAGAAATGCGAAGATAGAATGAAATATACAAATGCGAAGATACAAATTGATAAAGGCCTAGAAAGTGTCGCTGGAAACAAAGTTCACTGCTTCTATACACAAAATCTCGCAACAAGATATTTAAATATACGTACAAGTATCCAATAAATCTGCGTATCTAAGCAAACGTCACTGTGTATAATGCGTCAAACAAGACAAATAAACATGTTGCGCAGTCGCAGATAGTAAACTTTACGCATAGAAAGACAGACGATCCAGGCAAGAACAAAACTATGATCGCAAAAATAGTGATATGTACTTGAGCCTGCCTGCTCTATATGGGTAGAATAATAGAGGAAGATGCAGAAATCAGCACGAAAATGTCTATCTTAACTGCCTGCACAGCGTCAACAATTATTCTGCACCCAAAATTAAAAAAGGGCATTGCTTCGTTTCAAAAAAGAAGTAAAATCAGGTAGCTAAAAGAAGTTGTCGCAGTTTCACCTGAAAGGCGAAGCATCAATTGCGATCGCAAATTTGTAGAGAGCTATACGGAGTAATGAGAGTAGCTTTATCAGGTGTATAACCTTGGACATGCAGCTGCACCGGCAACACGCAGAACTGTTGTCGACGCCGTCGGCGTTTTGCCCGCGTTCGCACAAAATGCGTACGGCGTTGGTGACTGTTGCCGGAGCCTCTGATTTAAATAGTTACTTGATACCGCAGCTAAACGTCGCCTACCTTTCCCCCCCCCTCCCCGCCACGGCCTTTCGCGCGTCGGAAGAAGGCGCGTTTGTTCTACACTTAAGGTGATTGTAAAGGAGGAAAGAGACGCCTACTTCTGCAGCACTTAACACTGTACCTTAAGGGAGCACGGCGCAGAACGCGCGTTTTTTCTTCGCCGTGCGTTCACTCCAAGTGAAAGCGCGCGTCCCTCGCGCCCTTTCACTCGCACATACAGCGTTCGATTTTGGCGCTGAGCCGTGCTCCCTCAAGGGCTGCAGAAGATAGCGTCAACCTTTCCCTTTCCCTCAAGAACCACTTATCATCATCATCACGGCGACGATTTCATCTCCACTGACGTCATACGGAACCTCACGGCAACGGCGACGACGACGGCGACGGCGACGCCGACGGCAGAATCTGCTTTAGAGTGTCCATATAATTGCTATCGCAATAAAAGGAAAGAAAAGACCAAACGAAAGCCACAGATGATGCGGCAAGTTGAACTACCCAATATCCGAGGGTGTTGGGAAACGTTGCGTGGGCCAGGCTTTCAATGAGAAAGGTCGGTGAAAATCAATTATTGATGTCCACATAATTTTCGTATTCGCATGATAATTTTCATCATAATGCTAACTGTTAGAATAAACGGCGAAATTTTCTACGGTTTTAAAAGCTAATGAACAGCCATACGTTTTCACAATACGAGTTTATGGACCTGAAGGAACAAAGATTTTTACTTGGATTGATTTTTGCTGCTTCGCTATCTAAAGGACAAACATCACTCGGTGAGGAAGTTTAGCAAAGCGCTCAATGACATCTGTCAATGCCGATGTCTCTGTGGGCGTATAGAAGCGCCAGCCTAACCATGCGCTCTTAAGACATTGTTACAGAGCGCAAGTAGTTTTTTAGTAATCTCATGTTTGAAAATATTCGCTTGCGCTGACAGTGGTCACTGGAATCTTCAGCAGTTTGTACACATTCACATAAAACCTGCAGTCGCAGGTTCTATGTGAATGTGATAAAGACATTGTAGACAAAATCCAGAATGATTCCCGGCGTCGCTGGTTGTTTTGGTCAGTGGTGCATGACAGCACGAAAAAATTTCGGGGAGGGGGGGGGAGGGGGCTGAAGCCTCATCAGCCCCCCCCCCCCGGCTACGCCCCTAATATATATATAGTGTCACGTAGCCAATGACGATGCAAGGTTCTTTCAGTAATCAAGGTTTATTGGAGCGAACTTGTGCTCTGCAGAAAGCGGCGAAGGAGCTGCCAACAGAGCGACGTGCAGAGGCCATCGGCGAGTTCCTTCTACTGGCCGCCGTCACGAGCGGACGCGTCCCTCTCCCACTCTCCGCTGCGTTCCAGTGTCCGAGACGCCGCCTCGCAGTGTTGCCAGGTTTGGCTATATATAGCCAAATTGGGCTACCGGAAAAAATTTTTGGCGTCCACTTGGACGAGTTGGCTATGTGGCTATAATTGGGCTACTGAAAATCTGCGACTTGGCTTTGTTTGGGCTATAAGTGGCGCCCTAATCCACGCTCCAGAGGTGGCTCTGATCGGGTAGAAGCAAATCTCGAAGGCTTTGTTTTAGCTGGCTGAGCCGGCAGATCGGTTGTGCGTGTGTGCGTGCGCGAAATGACCGCCCCTCCCCTACCCTTCCCTGTCTGCGCCGTTGTCTGAGCCGGTAGCTTTGATGCACTCAAACTTACACCCCGCTTGACCGTTATATATGCACCCAATCCGCGAGCATCGGGATGAACCTGGGAGAAGTGGGTTTTTCACAGTGCACTGTACTAACATGGCTATGCTCAGGAAGGGAGAGCCATAACATAGGGTCGGGGCTGTCAGCAGATCGTGGCGCCGACATGAAAGAAGGGAAGCACGGGTGGATGATACGCGCTCCATTGTGTTCATGGCCACGTCTTCCGGGTGAATTAGTATCGCGCCGGGCACAGCTTTCGATTGACTCCACGTTTCTCGCGCGAAGCTTTACTGCCATTTTCCGTCTCCTGCTAGACGAATTTTTCTTCGTGCTTACATACGAGATTCATTTCAATAGGTTGGATGTAAGATCGGATCCCCCTCAGAGAGGAGAATCCGAACATGGGGAAGTGGGCCAAGTATGCGAGAACGTATAAAAAAGAATGGGAGCAAGACCCCGAGCCAAAGGTAGGTTCTGGTGCTTTTACTTCTAGATGGTTTGCCCGTCACGTCACAGATGCAGATACTCATTCTGCTAATATCTAAACATGTTTGCCATGATGAAATCAGTGCACCACGTCACATCAACTTCACCCACCGTGTTAGCTTAGCTTGTGAGGTGTCGCGCTGCTGGCTCGAGGACGCGGGTTTTATTCACGGCCACGGCGGCCGCATTTCGATCAAGGCGAAAGGCAGGAACACCCGTGTACTTAGATTTAGGCGTATGTTAAAGAACGCGAGGTGGCCAAAAAATCCGGAGTCCCCCATTGCGTCATGCCTCCCAATCATATCGTGGTTTTGGCGCGTAAAACCCCAGCAATTTATAGAGGTTTAGAATAGGGGCCTCAAACGCTTTGGGGCCCCAAAGAAATAGCGTCCAAGCCACTGCGCATGCGCAAGACGCAAACTGTGTTTGGATTTTGCGTCGGGCACGCTATTTCATCGATTTAGCGGGAGCCCCAAAAGCTGCCCCAAAAGCTGCCCCCAAAAGCTTTCGTCAACAATCATGGCGGCGCCCATCGAACCGACGGCATTAAACTGGGTTCGATTCGGGGTAACGCGTGAAGTTCGTAAGCTAGGAGAAATTATTGCAGTTATCGCTTTCTCTCAACTAACATGTGTAATGAAGATTGATTTATTAGACGCCGCTGATTCCGAATTCAACTGTCGATTTCATGGCTCGTAGGCCTAACACTGACTTGGCTGGGTGAAGGCACGTAAAGTTGTTTACTCAAAGCTAAGTTACAGTGTACTAGAAGTAGCTAAGTGCCACAATTTTCTTGCTGCTAATAAAATAAGTTCTAAATTGTAATTAAACGCGAAAACACTAAAGTCTAAATTATTATTCTTATCATAAGATGGCATATTTTTATTTATATTTATTTATAAGAGCTTTTCTTTGACGCCGTAGTGACGCTGCAAGCGCAACAGGCTATCCGCAAACACAAAACGCCTATTCTAAAACTCTTCACTTCTGCCTGCCGCAACGCTAACACCCGCAAAGCGCTTTGGTGCCGCAAACTTGGGGGGCCCCTATTCAAAAACTTCGCATCAACATGGTTTGCTTTTGACAGTAACCAGTTTTCACAGCATAACCACTGTTATCAATTTGTTATTTACCTTTGCGCTTTGTTCGCCGTCACGGCTTAACCATTTCGAGCGAGTTACGTTCGGGACATGCTCCACATCTCCACGTTCGGGACTGCGCACATCTTAACCTGGTGTGCCGTTTAGCGCAGTAATCTTTTGAAGCCTCGCTTACACCGGTTCAGACAGTGAGTGGCGTCTGTTGTCTGACACTTTATTTTAACGCATGTTCTTGCCGTGTTGTGGCGGTCAGGTGGATATAAATGGACAGTATATAGAGCATGTACCAGCTAACCCGGGGCCAAGGTAACTAAAAAAAAGTTGTCGCAGTTTCACCTTAAAGGCGAAGCATCAATTGCGATAGCAAATTTTTAGAGAGCTATATGGAGTAATGATGTTAGCTTTATCAGCTGTATAAACTTGGACATGCAGCAGCACCGGCAACACGCAGAACTGTTGTCGACGCCGTCGGCGTTTTGCCCGCGTTCGCACAAAATGCGTGCGGCGTTGGTGACTGTTGCCGGAGCCTCTGATATAAATCGGCACTTGGTGCCGCAGCTAAACGTCGCCTCTCCCCCCCCCCCTCCCGGCCTTTCCGCGTCGGAAGAGGGCGCGTTTGCTCTACATATATGGTGATTGTAAAGGAGGAAAGAGACGCCTACTTCTGCAGCCCTTAAGGGAGCACGGCACAGAACGCGTGTTTGTTCTCCGCCGTGCGTTCACTCCCCGTGAAAGCGCGCGTCCCTCGTGCCCTTTCACTCGCACATACAGCGTTCGGCGGTTCGCGGCGCTGGCGCTGAGCCGTGCTCCCTCAAGGGCTGCAGAAGATAGCGCCAACCTTTCCCTTTCCCTCAAGAACCACTTATCATCATCATCGCGGCGCTGGCGCTGAGCCGTGCTCCCTCAAGGGCTGCAGAAGATAGCGCCAACCTTTCCCTTTCCCTCAAGAACCACTTATCTATATCTTCGCGGCGACGATTTCATCTCCATTGACGTCATACGGAACCTCACGGCGACGGCGACGACGACGGCGACGCCGACGGCAGAAATCTGCTTTGGAGTGTCCATATAATTGCTATCGCAATAAAAAATGAGAAAACAAGATAGGACAATGAGACAAATAACACGAGCTACCATAGCGCGAAAGACTTGTTTTAGCTCACAAGAAAAGAAGCCGTCAGCATGTCACCGTCGCAGACCGCTGGACAGCTGTACTTCTACGCCGTAGGCAGAGATTACGTGAGAGATCGATGATGCTAAACATTATTTTGCGTTCACGGCAGCTAAAAAGCAGAGTTCGTAGTTAATATTACCGTAAATAATAACTTAAAAATAATAACTTAGTACTATTTGCCATAAAATAAAAGCACTGATTTCGCCCCGTTCAGCAATTCGCTGGAACTTAAGAGCGTCCGGGGCCAACCAAAAAGTGTTCTGCGCAATCTAGTACACTCTAGCGCAAGCATGATGGTCGCTGTTGTTGATGGGAAGGGCCGACCGTCACGGCGGCATGGACATTTTGTTACGACGGGTTGTGCAAAAAAGGATAACCGTAGTCTAATGCACGACCTACTGAACTACAGACCTGCACAGATCTCCCTGCTCCAGCATGCCTGGTCTAGTTCACCCCTTTTGCCGCTAGGGATAGAACGTGCGAGCAGAGTGGCGCTAGTTATAACCTGTTCGCTGTCGTCTGCTTCGGCGATCTGTTCCAGCGCTCGTGCGGCTATTTCGGCAGCCACAGATCGTTTGCATTGTTTGTAAATGCATAGATTCACGAAAATAAAAAAGAAAAGAAAATTTGCAAATGATTGCTTCTCATTTAAATCACGAGATACAGTAGGAAGAGCGGTGCAAGAAAGAAAAAACGAGTACAGCCGGCAGACGATAACATTTCTTCCCGTTGCCTTCGCAGAAGGGTGAAAAATCTGATTACCATAAGATTCATAGAATAAAATATAGTACAATGGAGTAATAATAAAATACAATAATAATAATAAACTTGATATATTGATATGAACAAGGAAATTTAAAAGAATCACGCAGACGATATGTATACGCAGACCACACACAAACTGCGTGAATCTGCAGACGCTGCAGAAGGCATGTCATGCAGCTTGCTTGAGTTAATTACAGGTGGGATAACGTAAACAATCACATTATGGTATACATGTTGTCTGCCATCATGTAAAGCAGAACAAAGCAAGGACTCTACCATCAGTTTTCACAGTTTCATAAAAGCTTTGCGATGCATATTTGACGGGCCGAACAAACACGTAAACAATCACTCCATCAGTGAGTTTTTTTTTTCTTGTGTGGAGTGGCGCGAAATTTCCGCATAATATCAAACCTAGAAAGAATTCGTGTACTATTTTACGCGTTATTACATGCCAATACAATGAGTACACTTAAACAATTTTTACACACTAGCTGTTGTCTTCGTAAGAAATTGTCACATATGCTAGCAGCCCGCTACAGAAGAGCAGGCGCGTACATTCGAACATGGAGGAAGGAAAATGTATTCGAACGCCGCCCAGCCACCCGCCGAGTAGCAGACGAACAGATTATAAAAGCGCCACCTATGGCCACCGGTTGAACGAAAGTGGGCGCAAGCTGCTCCCATAGAAGCCGGACATCTGTGCAGGTCTGTAGTTCCAGTAGGTCGTGGTCTAATGTGAAAATGTACACACAAATAAAACTGCAAATAAAAATGGCTATATTTGGCTACGAAATTTTTTTCACTTCTTTGTGTTTGGCTACATTTGGGCTACAACTTCTCTAGCTCTTGGCTACGCCGCCTCGTCCATAGAGAACTTTTTTTCTTTCTCTATGCCTCGTCGGACCTGGCAACACTGCCGCCTCGGCGTTCGCCGATAAACGGGTCAGCGTCTCGCCCCGCAGCGTGCCAGAGACGACAGGGCGAAACATTCCTACTACCAAAGCAGAAAACCTGTGGTGCACACAGAAGAAAGAAAGGTAAACACGCACCTCGCTTCGAACACAGGCAAGACAACCGGGCGCGGCAAGACGCAGGCAACCAAACACATGAGAAAACAATCCAGAATATATATATATATATATATATATATATATATATATATATATATATATATATATATATATAGACGCCGTCACGTCTTCCCATATATATATATATATATATATATATATATGGGAAGACGTGATGGCGTTTGGTTGCCCACATTTATTTATGCACTATCACAGACGCTGTTGCTCTTGCCGTCATTCTTGCCGTCTGTCGCCGTTCTATTCTTGCGCTCAGCTCGAATGTGCGGAGCAGCCGAGGCGCAACATCGTCCTCGTCGTTAAGACGCTGACGGCTCGCCATAGGGCCCCCCTTCTAGCGAGGTAGCCAGTGTGCGAAGGAGCGATCCCTATGAGCAGCTGGTAGGTTCTGCTGTTGCGAAGCGCGTTCGTCTGGTGTTTGTGGATGGCCTTTCGTCTTCAGGAACGGCGTCGGTGTCGAGGAAGGCCGGCTTTATGCGGTCAACGGAGACACTGTCTTCGCGTCCATTAAGAAGCAGGACGAAATGCTTCGGGCAACGCTTGACGACTTTAAAGGGCCCGTCGTTAGGCGGCTGCAGTGGTGGTCTGACTGCATCGTGCCGTACGATTACGTGTGTACAATCGCGGAGAGCACGGCTGGTGAAAGATGGGCGTGAGTGTTAACGCGGCAGAATAGGAGACACGTCTCTCATGGCATTCACGAGGCGGCTGGCATAGTCGGCAACGTCCAGTGGTGCTATCGGTGACGCCTCGAAAAACTGGCCAGGAAGCCTTAAGGTCGGGCCAAAAACGAGCTCAGCTGAGAAGCAGGACGCGTCCGTACGTATTGTGCGGTGAAGGGCGAGGAGGACGTGTGGTAGTCGCTCCGTCCAGGGCATCAGTGATCGTAAGGCCATGAGCGAGGCTTTGAGTTGGCGGTGAAATCGCTCAACCATGCCGTTCGACATCGGGTGGTAGGCCGTCGTCTTGATGTGGTTGACACCAAGCATCCGGGACAAAATGCGGAAGAGCGCGGAGTCAAATTGACGACCTCTAACTGTTGTGATGGTCTTTGGAACTCCGTAACGGCTTATCCACACGGTGATGAGTCCGCGGGCAACTAACTCTGCCGTGATGCCGGTTAGCGGTAGTTCCTCAGGCCACTGCGTGAACCGATCAACGCACTTTAACATATACCGGCTCTTGTTCGATGGGGGCAAAGGGCCTACGAGGTCCAGGTGCACGTGACTGAACCGCGAGTCGGGAGGCGTAAATGTACCCAGTGGGCTCACTCTGTTGTGCTGGACTTTGGTTTGCTGGCCTTTAAGGCATGCACGTGTCCAGCGGCGGACGTCGATGTTCATTCGTGGCCATAGATATCGCTCTGTGACGAGGCGTTGAGTCGCACGTATGCCGGGGTGCGACAAGGAATGCAAGGCGTTGAAGATGCTGCGGCGAAATGGCGCTGGAACATACGGGCGAGGACGTCCGGTAGAGGTGTCGCAAATGAGTGGAATCGCGCAGCCTGGAAGTTGGACATCTTCGAACTTGAGGGAGTTCTCTTGGAGTCGTAGAACTTGAAGCTCGCTGTCCTCGCGTTGTGCAGTAGCCATGGCTGCAAAATCGACAGGCGGGCGCTCATCCACCGTTGCGTTGATTTCTATTTGGGATAGTGCGTCAGCAACAGGATTGTCTTTGCCACTGATGTGTCGGATATGGCTGGCAAACTCTGATACTTAGGCAAGCTGGCGGATCTCACGTGGAGTGTAGGAAGAGGTGGTAGCGGTCGAAAGACACGTGAGCGGCTTGTGGTCGGTGAGGATATGGAATTGCCGACCTTCGAGGAAGTGGCGAAAATGTTTGACAGCCAAATAGGCCACCAGCAGTTCGCGACCGAATGTGATGTAACGGCGCTCAGTCTGTGAGAGCTTCCGGGAGAAGAAAGCGATCGGCTGCCAAACTCTATCGACCAACTGCTGCAGGACTGCTCCAATGGCGACGTCCGAGGCATCCACGGTGAGTGACGTGCTGGCGTCGCAATTTGGGTGCGCGAGGAGTGCTGCGTTGGCGAGGGTTTCCTTTATCAAACTGAAAGCTGTCTCGGCGTCGCCTGTCCAGGAGATGGAAGCGGTCGGCTTCGTTTGACCGGACAGAAGTGCATGGAGCGGTTGCAAGATAGCAGCGCAGTAGGGAATAAACCGCCGGTAATAGTTGGCAAGCCCGAGGAATTCACGCAGTTTCTTCGTAGTTGTTGGTCGTGGAAACTATAATATAGCTTCCACGCGCGCGGCTGGTGGAGAGACCCCACGGGAATCCACGTGATGGGCAAGGAAGTCCAGTGAAGAAACTCCGAACTCGCTCTTCGGTCCGCTGACGACTAGTCCATACTTGCGGAGCCGCGTGAAAACCTGACGCAAGTGAAGCTCGTGATCCGCTTCTCAGGTGCTGAAGACTAGGATGTCGTCGATGTACGCGAATCAGCACGTCAAACCACGAAGAACCTGGTCCACAAACCGTTGAAAGTTTGTGCGGCGTTTCGTAGACCAAACGGCATACGTATGTATTCAAACATGCCAAAAGGTGTTATTATGGCAGTCTTCGCTACGTCGGAAGCTTCGACAGGTATTTGGTGGTATGCCTTCACTAAGTCGATCTTGCTGATTACGGTGCAACCGTGCTGCAATGCCGTGAAGTCCTGGATGTGTGGTATCGGGTAGCGGTCCGGTACCGTCACTTTGTTGAGGGCGCGATAGTCACCGCATGGTCTCCAGTCACCTGATGATTTGGGGACCATGTGTAGCGGTGATGACCAGGCACCAGAAGAGGAGTGGACGTATCCGAGCTCAAGCATATGCTCGAATTCTTGCCTTGCGATCTTGTAACGGTCAGGAGCGAGACGACGAGCACGTGCAAACACCGGCGCTCCTACTGTCACAATGTGGTGAGTGACATGGTGGCGTACCGGGTCTTCAAGAGATGGAGCACGGAAGAGATCGGAAAATTCTTCCAGAAGTGTAGACCAAGGCGGAGAGACTTTGGCATGAGCTTGCACGAGACGCAAAGGTGGTAAACTTGATGACACGCCTTGAACTGTTAGGTGGGTCTCAGAATCCAGGAGACGGCTATGTCGTAGGTCTACCACAAGCTTATAATACCAAAGAAAATCTGCACCGATGATTGATACACGCACGTCAGCGACTAAGAAAATCCATCGAAACGTGCGTCTCAAGCCAATGTCAAGCGTAACGGACCTGTGTCCGAAGGTCCTTATGGTTGAACCATTGACAGCAGTGATAGGCGGCGTGGTCTGACGTCGTCGGCGGTCCTCCAGCGTAGGAGGAACGACACACACTTCGGCACCAGTGTCGATGAGGTACCGGACTTTCGTGACGCGATCAGTGACGTGGAATAGGCGGCTGTATGGCGGGCCTGAAAGACTGGCCGCCGTCAGTGCGTGGCCCGTGCGTTTCCCGCAAACTGGCATGGCTAGTTGCACTGACGAGCGCGTGCTCCGTATCGGTGGTGGTACCAGCAGACGCTGCAAGGCAGACTTGGTGATCTGTCGCGGCTTTGGCGTCGCTGTCGTGACGCACTGCCTCGGTGGTCTGCTTTGAGCGAGCTGAGTTCAGCGGCCAGCTGGTCCACTTTGTGGTTGAGCTCCTCGTTAGCTTGAAGCAGACGGTCCAAGCGGTCGTCGCGGACCGGCGCAAAGAGGGAAGAGTCACGTTATCTTTCGATTCCAGATATGGCCGGGGTGCCGACATCCATACTTTTGTCGGCATTTGTGCTAGTGAGTCGAGAGTTTCTGGGGAGGACATGCTCAAGATCATCCCCACCTGCTGTGGCAGTCGCTGTAGGAAGAGCTCCTGTAGAATGGATGCGTTCAATGCAGCAGACTGGTCCCCAATCAGATGCCGCATGCGACGCAGAAGCTCCGTGGGCTTTCGGTCACCGAGCTCCTCCGCGGTGAGTAGCTGCTGCAGCCTACGCTGTTCCGACTTGGTTGTCCGACGTATAAGCTCTGTTTTAAGAGTGTCGTAGGGTGTGTCAGGAGGCGGAGAGCGCAAAATGACCCTTACGATGGCGATGACAGCAGGTGGTAAAGCTCAGATGACGTAGTCGTACCTTGCCGTTTGCGATGTTACTCGATGTCGTCGGAAGAGAGGCTCGACGCTCAGAAACCAGAGTTCTGAGTCCGACTGCCAAAACTCCGGTAGCTTGAGAGTAGCGACGACAGGTTCGAGTACCGTGGGATTTGGTGTGACGTCGCTGTTGGGTGTGGTGTCCATGATCAGCGGGAATGAATGAGGCTGAAGGTGTTTACCGTGGAAACTCGGTGCGTTGGCGAAGGAACGAGCGGGTGGCGCGTTGGCGTCGGAAGTCCAGGGTCACCACTTGTGGGAAGACGTGAGAGCGTTTGGTTGCCCACATTTATTTATGCACTATCACAGACGCTGTTGCTCTTGCCGTCGTTCTTGCCGTCTGTCGCCGTTCTACTCTCGCGCTCAGCTCGAACGTGCGGAGCAGCCGAGGGGCGACATCGTCGTTGTCGTCGAGAGGCTGACGGCTCGCCAGATATATATATATATATATATATATATATATATATATATATAGAGAGAGAGAGAGAGAGAGAGCACATTTTCAAATAATGCTATTTTTCTTACATACTCAAAACGTCGTGCTATCGCCCTCGGCCTCACTGTTCGGCTGTATTGTTTTGCGGTATTATCAAGTTTTCTGACTTGATTCAAATTTTACTCGTGAGACAATTTAATACGTATCTTTCTCAGTCTCGGCCTTCTCAAATTTTATCTCGCTTTTGGAGTGACAATGCTTAAGTCAAATTTTCATATGTTTGTCCCCACAGACATCATGGTCTTGTCATGCTTGTGTTGCGAATTAAAGTTCAACTAGAAAATAAACACTCGCGTGCGAACCCGCCATTTCTAACGTGTAAAAACTGAATGCGTAAGACTTTCAGCCAATTTTATGCGCTTAAAAATGGTAGGGTCCCATCGTCTGAAAGTTCTGCACTTCGAAGGTGAAATTTCAGAAAGCGCATTTGCGCTCACCAGGGGGATTTACCAAGAAACGTCAGGCTGGTCTACAAGGAGAAGAAGAAGAAGAAGAACCGGTGCCAAGGCTGGAACTACCTATGTCTTCCTCGGGATTGGTTTTGCTGGCACGACCCAGCCATTTCCAGCCAACTGACACCACCGGCATTCCTCTCTAGGTCCGCTGAGGCCACTCCTACGGTGCCACTTCCAAGAGACGTGCCATAAAGACACTGCGTGTAGATTGCTACCTGCGCAGGTGGCCACCACGACGACGGAGTCGGTTCCCCGTCCACGCCGCCCGAATACTACACTCCAGTGGCTGCGACTCGCCAACTTCTCAGTGGCACCTGCGGTCTTGCCGACGCCATGGCATTCGTGTCGACCTGCGCACATCAGGTCACTCCTTCTGGTTCGCAGCCGCGCCCTCTTGTTGCTCAAGACTCTGCCGTGAGCCCCATGCAATACTGCATGATCCGCCTCCTGACCACAAGTTCCTTCGTCAGTGCGGCACCGATCATCATCGACGCTTCCGGAAGTCCCCTGTCGCCGCACAACATTACTTCCGAGCAGGTACGCAGCTCTATGCAGTCCTCTGTCGTCGAAGAGCAGCATCTTTTTTGGACGTAGCGGAAAGGGGCAGTCATTTCTGGCGCTTCTGCTCCACGGCTCCAATGGTTTGGTGGCATCAAATTCAAAATTCACACCAATGACGTATATGTTAGTTACCAGCGCAAAGCGGAGGGGGTGCCCCGAGCCAGGGAAAGCATATTTATGGAATTACGCAAATTTAATAAAATTAAGCAAATTCAAAACATTGCAGAGCTGCGCCTTCGGTAGCAGACGAAATTACCATGAAGTGTGCAGTTGATGTTGTCCTCCACGACGCCGTCTTCCTCTTCCAGATTAACCCAGAAAAGGCGCATTAAATGGTGTGAAGTACAATACCGCGGCTTTTAAACATTAGGAGCGAAAAGTTACCATTTAGACTGTTCGCGTCAAGCTGTTACAGTCGCGAAAGTGAACATACGTGAACACCTGTGAACACTAGAATATATAACTACACTCGCATTCTGTTTCAACTGCAGCACCTGCCCCGGTGGACGTTCCCGCACGGAAATTCCTATGCAGTCAGTGTGGTACCTATCTGAGCTTGCATGGGCACCCCATGCAGTGTCTGAATAACCATGGTCCTCCAAAGCAGACTCGGGACTTCATGGCTTGAGTTCCATTATGGAGACTGGAGCACCGACGTGTCGAATACGACGAACTTGGAATGGCTACATCCCGGCTTGTTCATCTAAATATGTACATAAACTCTTCTCGTCGCCATGATATCACTTGTTTCTCCTTGCCTTCAAGCTTCAAACAAACATTTAAAAAACACTGACACCAATATAGAATTCCTCATCTCTGAGTACGAGATTTCTTTCTAGTGAAATTAGCATTCGGTATTTAATGTTATCTTCGATTCATTTTAAGGAATCTGCCGGCGATTCACGTAAGACCGCAGCATCGCTTGTCCTAGCTATGAAGGGGACGTCGTAAAGTCCTTCAAATACAGCTATTTCTGTGGGCTTCCGTTACATTATCCTCACTTTAAAACGGGATATTCTAACAAAGATCGGACTGTGCCACGTGGGTAAACAGGGCACACAGTACGTTTTTTTTTTAATTGTGGGGTTTTACGTGCCAAACCCACGATCTGATTATGAGGCACGCCGTAGTGGGGGACTCCGGAAATTTGGACCACCTGGGGTTCTTTAACGTGCACCTAAACCTAAGCAAACAGGTGTTTTCGCATTTCGCCTCCATCGAAATGCAGCTGCCGTGGCCGGAATTCGATCCCGCAACCTCGTGCTTAACCGCCCAACACCATAGCCACTAAGCCACCATGGCGGGTCACAAAGTACGTTAGCCTACTGCCTACACCACACTTTTGTACGAAAACACGCAAAACGATCAAATTAACGGACAGCTAGTATGAGGCACGACATCTTTTTCCGTGTCAGTCTTTCGACGGGGGCGGGGGGGGGAGGGGGGTATTACTGCACGTTTCAGTTCAACCAACTGGCCATAGTCCAACATGACATTTGCCGAGCCCGCCTGTCACATAACGCATTGGTCAGTGGAAATCACCATATGGCGGAATTTCCCCACAAAAGTTGTGCGAATTAGGGCAATACTAATCCGTATCCTTCGCGTTCATGCACAGGGAAACTTGTAGCGCCTTTATTGAGCGATTCTTTAGTCGGCGTTTTGAGACAGGTAAAGCTTTGTGATTTATTTCAGCCTGCCGGGGTTGAACGTCCTTACAGATAGGCATGTTGGTGGCGCCGGCAATCACAAATGCAAACGTGCAAACTTGGAAAACCGTGCATAAAATGCAAGTTTTAATTGAAGGATTTAGCTCGGGAAATTTAGTGTATATACATGGGTACGAAGAAATATCTTTTTCTGCATACAAAGCACCGAATTCGATTAGGTTTGTTGCATTTATTACAAAGTTAAAATCAATGGATTGTATAAAATGTTTAGTACATCATTTTTTTAAAGTTGTTGCACAGCGCAAAATTAAAGAAAGCACTGACACATTGACTTTGCAGCTTGTAATTAACAAAAATGATAATTTTGTAAATGGCACCTTTGAGACTTCCAAAGCGGTCAATATTGATGTATATTACATCCACCCTAAATGCATTTCTTATCTTTTATGAGGGCTTGTACAAACCCCTTGTAACATTTTCGCATAAGATGGAAAACTCAGATTTCAAATTTCTACGCTTTAGATGCTCTAATGGATCCTGTTTACAAAACAGCAATATCTTCATCGCCTAAAGCTACATATGTGTGCATTTTGTAAATCAATTTTTGAAAACTTGCAACATTTTGTAACAACGCGATTTGCTGAATGAAAGTTTAGATTGGCACACTTCATGGATTGAACACTTCTCTCCTAAATGCCAGAAATTTCATTCAAATATGTTTAGCCATTTTTAGTGAGGGCCTAACTGCCTTTATTTGAATAGCAGAAACGGAGGCGCTCCCGAGGTAGAGCATTCTAGCTCTTCAATATGCACTTGGGCTACGCAACACTGACTCGACAATGGGCACAGCGTATGCTCTTTTGTCGCCCTTACATTACAACATACTGAGCTCGTCATGAACAGCAACCTACTGTCGTGTCGTTAGCTTTGGTTTCGCGTCTGGAAACACTGTGAACGTCTGTGGCGCTGTTGTCCCTATGTATATAATTGGGTGTCATAAAATAAACGGGTATCATTCGTTAGATTATGGCTGGTTGGCTTTCTTCTTCGTCGGCCCGTTGGCTGCGTCACCACATTGCCGACGAGGGTGGCATTGTTCTAATGTTTGTTTGTTTTTTCCTGGAGGCGTTACCACCCCTGTAGCCCCGCCGGCCCTGTCATGAGTTTCTCCGGCCTCGCTCCCCCACCACCGTTCGCTCCACCCCCCGAACGACACAAAGCCCTCCTGTTACACAGCCTGGGGATGGAAGGTCAGCGTCAACGTATTTTCTTTGCTCTGCCATTCCACGTCTCCGAACCCGCCCCACCGGCTTCCATCGCGACAACTTCCGATGAGGGCAAAAAGTTGCCCACTGCCCCGTCGTCATACGACCAAGCCGTCACTGCGTTAAAACAGCATTTTGCCTCGGCGAGCAATGTCGTCGTGGAACGCCATCGCTTCCGCCGCCGCATCCAGCAACCAAGCAAGTCCATACAAGAGTACGTCGGCGCTTTACGAGAGCTTGCTGCTTCGTGTTCTTTCGTCACCCTTGACGACTCCCTCCGCGACCAGTTTTTAGCAAGCATCACGTCACAAAACGTTCCTGAACAGCTGCTTCTAGAAGGTGCATTGCTCCCTTTTTCGCGCGCTGTGCTTCTGGCACAGCAACTGGAGCAGGCCGCTCAAGAAGTTCGCGAGCTTGCTCCCGGGCACGTTCAGCAGGTAACTTCACGAGGCGTTCGGTGCTCAGGGCATACAACGCGGCCGCGCTCGTCTCCCGATTGTCCTGCTTCTCCTGGGCGCTTCCGCGACTCGAACAAGGCGTCACCACTCTGTTTTCCTTGCGGTTCCCGCCAGCACCACGCCTTGTCATCCTCCTGTGGAGCACAAGGTCAGCGCTGTTTTCACTGCGGTCACCTTGGGCGCTTGCGCTCAGTCTGTAACAAGCGACAGCGTCATTCCACCGTTGCCGTACATGAAGTCGACTGCCAGGTCTCGTCCGATGACACTGAAAGTCTAAGCATTCTTACCGTGGCCGGCACTGTTCGAGCCGGCAAGTACTTGAAGTTTCTTGTCGACTCTGGATCTTCTGTTTCCTCCCTGGAAAAGAACCTTTTCTGTTGACGAGTCACTTCTCTCCGCTCCGCGAGTGAAGCTCCTCGATTACTCAAAGCGCTCCATTCCCCTACGTGATTGCTTGTTCACAGAAGCCACGTTCAAGGGACGCACGGCGTACCTACTTTTCTACGTTGTGCCGAAAGGCACATCCATCCTCGGAATTGATGCGATCAAGCTTTTCACCTGCACATTGAAGGGCCGTCTCTGCATTGCTTCGAGACATCGACCACGCCAGCGTCATTCGACGCGGCCCAGCTCTCAGGCCCGCGGCAAGTTTCACCACCCAACCTCTTCTGAAGACCCTGTCTAGTGAGTTCGGCTCACTCTTCGCCCCAGGCCTTGGTCTCGCCAAGGGTTTCGTCCATCGGATCAAGATCCAACTCGCGGGGCCTGGCATCGAAACTTCGGCGCCTCCCTCGGACACTCCGACCTCAAGTTTCGGAAGAGCTCCGTCGGTTGGAAAAACTGGATGTCATCGAGCGCGTTAATGCCTCGGAATGGGTGTCCCCCATGGTCGTATTAAAGAAGAAGGACGGCGGCATTCGACTCTGTCTTGACCTCAGGGGACCTAACAAAGCAGTCATCGCCGATAGCTTTCCGCTTCCTCGCACGGGAGAGCTCCTGAACAGCCCCGTTGGTACCACTACCTTCTCCAAGCTGAATCTTGCATCCGCCTACCACCAGGTTCTGCTCCATCCCGAGAGCCGAGGCTTGACTGCATTCGTGACTCACGACGGACTGTTCAGTTTCAAGCGGGTATGATTTGGTCTGGCGTCTGCCCCCGCAACCTTCCAGAAGTTCATGCTGCAGATTCTCAAAGGGTGCTCCGGCGTTCTATTCTACATTGACGATATCGTTTTGCTCGGCAAGAACGAACAAGAGCACCTAACGAACTTGGCCGCTGTTCTCCGCCACATCAAGACCGTTGGACTCAAGCTCAATCACAAGTGCACCTTTGCGTCGAAGAATAGTCTTTCTTGCGCCACCGCGTCACTGCCCAAGGCATCTCACCGCTGCCAGAAAAAGTGGATTCTATCC